>NW_020698066.1:4875563-4887169 GCF_002925995.2 Terrapene triunguis | reverse complement strand
AAAAAAAAAAAAAAAAGTCCTTGTGTTTGTTTTAAACCTGCTGCCTATTAATTTCATTTGGTGACCCCCTAGTTTGTGTGTTATGAGAAGGAGTAAATAACACTTCCTTATTTACTTTCTCCACACTAGTCATGATTTTACATACCTCTATCATATCCCCTCTTAGTCATCTCTTTTCCAAGCTGAAAAGTCCCAGTCTTTTTAATCTCTCTTCATACGGAAGCTGTTCCCTACCCCTAATCATTTTTGTTTCCCTTTCTGAACTTTTTCCAATTGCAATATATCTTTTTTGAGATGGGGCGACCACATCTGCACGCAGTATTCAAGATGTGGGTGTACCGTGGCTTTATATAGAGGCAAGATGATATTTTCTGTCTTATTATCTATGCCTTTCTTAATGATTCCCAACATTCTGCTCACTTTTTTGACTGCCACTGTACATTGAGTGAATGTTTTCAGAGAACTATCCACAATGACTCCAAGATCTCTCTCTTGAGTGGTAACAGCTAATTTAGCCCCCCATCATTTTATATGTAAAATTGGGATCATGGTTTTCAATTCACCCTTAACCATTTTATGCTAATGATTTACTGATTGAATTTAGTTTTATTTATATAATAAACAGTGTGCACTTTTTTAACTTAATACTTGTAACTAGAATTCATGTAGACATTGCCTTTTAATTTCCTAGTTGCTTATATCTCCTTCCCACTTGGCATCTTTTAATTTTAATGTAGCTGAAACCTGAAGCCCATGTATTAATTCCCCACACTCCAATGCTGCAACTATCAGCCTAAATATTAAAAATTACACATTTCAAAAACCAGTGTCATTAGTAATCAAATTCAACAACTTTGTAGTGCCAAGCCTTGAGCTTCCTTACTAGAGAAAAGAAGAGGAAGAGGAAATGACTATTAAAAAGCATCACAAATAGCAAGGTGCAAATATGTATAAGATAACATTTTAAAACAAGAGAATTAATGTAAACACATCAGAAAAATGACAGATGTTAGTACAGTGCCTTTCAGTTCTGCAGATCTTGATTTACATTGGTTTTAGACTGCAAGTGAAAATGAATTTGGTCAGCCTCCAAACTCTAACTTGAAAGCAAATTTTAAATGTATTTTTTAAATCTCATTATTTTAATGATAATCTCTATAATTTTGGACCCCTGACTCATGGTTTTGAATGCTTGCAGTTGGCAGTACTGTTTATAATGCTCATACTTAACTTGAGCATGTGCTTAAGTCCCCTGGAAGACAATGGAACTAAAGCATGTACCTAAACTGCTTTGCAAAATGGGAGCCTAAGTGAAGGTGATAGTGGATAACTACCTCCCTTTCCTTTCCAGTCTTTGAATACTGTTAAGTGATACAATAAAATTTATTTGCTCCTTATTTTTTAAGCATTTTTGAAATGTAGTAGTTAAAAATATGTGGTGATGTCGGAAAATGGTTCAGTAACATTCCTACAGTGCTTTAAAATCCTTTTCTTTAGTTTTTATAAGGCACTAGCAGAAATAAGGACAAACCCCATAAACTCCTTTGGACATAATCTTTTTCATTAAATGAATAATAGAATCATTAGGTATGTGCAACAAACACTGAAGCACTCCTTATTTTGGATTTTATAAAATGATTACAAAACAATAATGAAATAGCAATATGTGTCTCATTATTTAATATAAGTGCACAGGGATCCTTTAAAACATACAAAGAAAAAAAAAAGATTGGCAGTATTAAAAAACCACACAAAGCTCTATCCTCCTCTGTACTTGCTTTAAAAGTAAGAGGGGAAAAAATGGTGCACTGCAACCCATTGAATATCTGCCTTTTTGATTCGTTTTAATTTTGTTTTAAGAGCAGCAATAAACAAGCCAAATGACATGTGTACACTAAAACCTCTTAATTTTTATGTATATAAAATCTTTTTAAAATTTTGCTTTCTGGACTTCGGCTCAGGGCACCTAAATATCCCAGAATGGGGTCACCATTGCCTACCAACCTTATATATTCAAGGGGAAGGAGACGGGGCGGTTCTTGCTACAGTCAGTGAGATTAAGCTGTTCCATTATGAGACACTGGGGGGGTTCACCTTGTCTTTTCAATCTGGTCTGCATTTATTCTCTTTATTATTCTTAGCCCCATTACCAGCAATAGTTCTCATTCTAGCAAGGTGAGATAATCACCTTTCCCTTGAGAGCAAGATAGTTTCATTAGAAGGCCACTAGGTGGTGCTGGAAAACAAGATGGTTATACATGGCTCTCTATAGAGAAAGTCTCTAGGTCCTCATCTTGTAGATGCAATGTGTGCGTGAATATATTTATTTATTTATTTATTTAGCATTGCACTAGTCAAGAAGGAGAATCTCTATAAAAAAAAAAGTGTATTTTCAACCGGTCAAAAACTCCGGCAAAATAATCCTTTCAGATCAAAATTTTCCATGCTTGATCTTTGTACGAGTAATTTTGTATAATGTTTGACATTTGCGTTGCCCATTTTTGTTTTACCAGACAGTAAAACAATAAATAAAAATTCATCCCTGAATTAACTCTACTGAAATTAATGTGATTAAACCAGGGCTTAAATTGTCTCAATGATTTACACAGTTTTTGTGCTCGAATTACCCAAAATGGCCCTATTTTTAAAACCTAGACATAGCATAGACAAACCTTTAGTGACTACCAATCTCTTTTCCTAGTTAGGCTGTCAGAAATATGTAATCAAAAATTATATATTACTGAGCTTACTTAGTTGTCAGTTTCATAACGTCCATTGTGCCACTGAAATCTAATGTTGATGAAGAAAATTAATCTCAAAATGGTGGACTATTCCACTAGAGTAGCCATTTTTACTTTAATGTTCTAATCTCTTTGTTGCAGTTTTGTTTCCCTGAGGTAAAAGATAAATACATTTCAAACTCCAACAAAAGAAGACAGAAGGGAATTGCATTAAGGAAGGAGTGAAATCCCGACCCCAGTGAAGTCAATGGGAGTTTTGCCATTGATTCCTTTGGGGCCAAGATTTCATTCCTCATCTTACTGCTGCAGCTGCAGAATTCCCATCAACTCTAACGAGAGCTGAAAGTGCTCTCTTTTCTTTTGAAAATCAGGCCTTTTATATTTTGGTATCTAAATATGGAGTTAAGAACATAACCTTAAGCAACCAAATTTAAAACTGTTGGCATTAGTCTTTTTTAGCGTTTTTCCTCTCTGCTGAAATTTTGGAACCTTGTGTTCTCCAAGCAATTCCATCTATTAATAAGCTAAAGGAAAACCTCAGAGGTTTTGGTGGTACTATAGAGAGTTGGCACTCTCATTCTAATTTCCAGCCACTAAAAGAGAAAGTGTCATTCCTCAAATGTATTCCTCTACAATTTTTTGATTTGAGGTTATTTTAGTATTAATTGTAGAAGTTTGTAAAGAGGACCACATATGAAAATTAAATTTTTTATCCAAACACTTTTGAACTGTGGATATTTGAAGAGAGGGTAGTTGCTTATTTACATTTTAAATTTTATTCTAGAATGAATATGTACTTTTCAAACCTTGTTTTTGCTCCCAGAGAGAGAGGGAGCTGGAGAGAGAGGCTGGAGTCTGATGCTATCTCTGATACATCTAGAACCAGGAATATAATTCTGAATGAATGCATGCTTTGTAAATTTGGCCTTTATTGCTCATAAATTGTGAAAAGGGTGTAATTTACTCAAATGTATCCACTATACAAAAATCACTTGTTTAATTCATTCTTGGTTTTTAGCTTATTCGCAAGCAGATTTATTGCCAGTGTTTGAGAGGCAAAATTTGAGCTGTTTTGACTGGACACACTTGGTACATTGCATATTATTTTTCTGTTCTCTGATTTGGCAATGATCATCCCTAGGATCAGGTATCCTATATGAATAAAAATGATTGTTAATTTGAAATTTGCTTGGCAAATATTTTTCAATATTTACTTAAAACTTGCTGTTTCAGTAAACATTACTGCCAGTAAACTTGGTCACTAGAATATTCATAGGAAGCAAACACAGTAGAAGAAAATTCATGTAGAAGTTTGAACAAATATTGGTGAAAATTTTTTTTGCAGCATACACACCCAACTGCTCCTCACATGTCATCAGAGCAATGAAAGACAGCAGACAAGCAGAATCCCCATTTACTTTGGGAACAGAAATGTGTCCACCATTATCTCTTTCCCTAAAATTTCTAGTCTGACGGAACAATGATGTAGACTGTGTCCACACTACAGACCGCAGCACTGAAAAACAAACCGCATACACACTAGACTGCATAGCTACATGGCAAAGAGAAAGCAGAAGGGAAAGATTTCTGCTGCTCCCCCTGCCACAGCCTGTCTCCTTGCTCCCACAGTGGGGAAAGGCTCAGCCTTTCCCCCACTAAGGCAGCAAGGGAAAGGTTCAGCCTTTCCCCACTGTGGGAGCATTTCCGTGCGGAGGAGCTTCCCTGCTATCTCTTCCCCTCCCCGCCCGCTGAAACTTTCCCCTGCACTGGAGAAGGGCTCTTGCAGTGGGACACTACACTGCTAAAAATAGCAGTATAGAGGGGAGGCATGTCTTGGGCCAGTAGAGAACGCGTAGAGTATGTACTCCAGGTATACACCTGCAGCCTTCAGGCAGGCCTTTACTCTACTGGCTTAATCCATGTCTCCACTGCTGTTTATACCTGTGCTAGGGGGAGGCTATGCATGTACATACACTACATGTTGCCGAAAGAATCCTGAAGTGTAGACGCACCCTTAGAGGATTTCACAGAGACTGACTTCTAGGGGCACCAGTTTGATAAAATAAGATACGTAGAAATACGTACCTAACCATACATTATGCAAATGTGATGTGCCTTTCTAGTCAATATACATATTATAAATATCCTAATTTGCCTCAGCATCAGTGGAAAATGCTGCCAAAACAAGCAATCATCTCACTGAAATATTAAACATTTGATACCAAATTTGGCTTATTGTTCTTTGATAGCAGGGGTCGGCAACCTCTGGCACGCGGCTTGGGAGGGTAAGCACCCTGGCGGGCCAGGCCAGTTTGTTTACCTACCCGCATCGGCAGGTTCGGCCGATCACAGCCCCCCACTGGTCGCGGTTCACCGCTCCGGGCCAATGGGAGCTGCAGGAAGCAGCGCGGGCCGAGGGACGTGCTGGCCGCGGCTTCCCGCCACCCCCATTGGCCTGGATCAGCGAACCGCAGCTACTGGGAGCCGTGATCGGCCGAACCTGCCGATGCGGCAGGTGAACAAACTGGCCTGGCCCGCCAGGGTGCTTACCCTCCCAAGCCACGTGCCAGAGGTTGCCGACCCCTGTTCTATAGCTTCCCCCAAATGAGTTTTATCCTTTGACTTCACTGTTATTATGAAGACTCAGAAGTATTAGATAACTGTTCGTTATTTTAATCTTTGCTATACTCATTACCTCAGTATTCAATATCACTGCCTACACCCTGTCAAAGGAATCAACTGCTGAAACTTCAAGTAATGCCCATCTGAACACTATGTAAAACCTGTGGGACAATTCCACTCCTTGCACTTCAGAAGGCAGTAATCCTATAGCTGACCACCAGGAATGTAACACCAAAGGGAAAGAAAATGTCTTGCTGACTTGGTTTCCTCCAGGTGCCAAAATGTATGGTTCTTGTTCCCATTTAGCTATTTCACAAAAATGTTTGACGTGTTCGAAACAGATTCATGGTCAAAAAAAGACACTACAGGAGAGACTGATCAAACTTTTATGACAGTGTATTGTACTTGTAGGTTATCACTCCTGAACATAAAGACAAACACATACACACCCCTTGCCTTAATGTAAATCTAAGGAAGCCGATGGGCACAGAAGTGTGCAAAAAGTTCAAGGGAGTTAAGAGTTGCTTTCAGGAGGGACCCTCAGCTGGTTGCTGAGAGAAGTAGTGCATCAGCAACTGATACATTAGGATTGCTAAGATTAATTGCTATTCAGATTGATTCAGGAGAAGAATTACACTGTGCAGTCTGAGGACAAAATGCTGATGGACACTAACTCCTCATACTATTTGGATTTAGTTATTTTGAATATAGATTGCTTTGTTTTTAAAATTGCAGTGCAGCACCCTGAACGCTCTGGTGTGTGAGCAAAGCTCATAAAAAGAATTATATTATCATAATTATTCGATGTTAAGATTTTAGACAAACCTCCATTTTTTTTCCAGTGAAAGAAGTTCTTGATAAGGGCATTTTAAACTTCATCCTGCTCACAGCAAATTTCCAGGTGTTATACTCTGGAGGGGAAAAAAACCCAAACCCTGCCTATTCTGGGCAAATATGGGTGCAAACTGAAATAGGAGATCTAAACCTGCTTGAAATTGGAACTCAGACCTCTCTCTAGTTCTGGGACATTAATTTTGACACCTAACTAGGGCTGATTGAAAATTTATTAGAATAATTGGGTTTGTGACAATATTTTTGTGAAAAGGTGGAAAATTTCAACTTTGCATAAAAGTTTCCAGCAGACAACCAAAACCTGTTTGTTTTTTCAATAAGTTGGAAATTTTCAGTGGAAAATTTTATGAAAGTGATTTTGTATATATATTTTTTGTTCACCAGAAAAAACAAGCATGTTCCAACCAGCTCGAAACCTAATGCTGGATAAAATCTCAGAGAGGACAATACAATAAATGTAGAAGAATCGAATGAAGAACCCTTTGAAAACAACTGAACTTTTTAATTGACATTTCATTGGATGAGAATTGTGACAAAATCCCAGTATCTTGTACTTTAAATTAATAACCATGGATGATATACCTAATTATGAGCTAAACTGTGACATGAAAAAGCAACAACAGTAATGTGGCCATGGAAGTCAGAGTGGGGAAGATAAAACAGGAGAAAAGTAAGAGAAACAAATAAAGGAGATATGATGATGGAAGATATGTACTGAGTAACTTGGGAGCTCCTATATCTTGCCTTCAGACTCATACACCTACAGAGAACTGCAAAAATAGTTCAGTGCCAAATGTGTTGTGCTAGGTTGGCTGGCAGCCAAGCTTTACTCAAGATAGGTGCAAGGAGGAAAGATCAAATTATTGTCAAGTACTGAAGCCATTTTTTTCTTCTCTGTTTTCTGTACCTACTTCAGTAGTTATTGAATAATTCTGTCTGTTTCTCTCTTAGCCAGACTGGTAGGATCAGTTACATGTTGCAAACCTTTATCTACCTGACATGTTAATTTTACACTATTTTCCTCCACTGGGCTCCCAAATACTTATTGATTCCCATCATTAAAAGAGGCATTGAAAATCAGTAATAGGTGCGCTAGCATTTAAAAAAAAAAAGGGCCATGGATCTCAAAGTGCTTTATTAGCATAGATTACTCTTACAATATATAGTAATCACTTTACCCATCGGTGACATTCAGCTATGTCAAAGTTGGAACACAGCTGTGGTTTAACACACAATACTCATAGGACTGAAAATTAAAGAATAAAGTAGTATCCAATTTAAACCACAATGTGAATTTAAGTAGATAGAATGTAATGACAAGATGGAATTTCGCCCTGGCACTAAAGCATAACAGGAGTTCTTATAAATGGGAATTTTAATGATCACAAGTGGACAGGTCGCATTTTAGGTCTCATACAAAAGACTTTAAATCTGAACCTTTTCAGAGCCTACATTTACTCAAATATGCTTTAAAAATAAATGTAAAGCCCTATAAAGATCAGCATTAGTGAAAACAAAATCAAAACACCCCAAACATCAGTGTATTTCTTCTAATCTTTAAAATTTTCTAGACCGTGTAGATCAAAAGAAATCAGATATGAACTATATAGTGAATTTTGTGCACATATGAAAGTTCAGTTTAGTAGCAATATATGCTATTAAAATGTCGTGGCACAATTCAGAAGTGATGTCTACCAGTTTCAAATTGTTAACTACCCCCGATCTGTTTATGATCACAGGGCTCAAGAAATACACGTTCAGTTTCAATCACAACAGCAACAAACAATGAAACAAGCACTCTTACCCTTCAGGGTCTCTCCCTCTCATACAGTAGAGCCTCTGAGTTTCGAATACCTCAGGAATGAAGGTTGTTCGTAATTCTGAAATGTTTGTAACTCTGAACAAAACATTATGGTTGTTCTTTCAAAAGTTTACAACTGAACATTGATTTAATACAGCTTCAAAACTTTACTATGCAGAAAAAAATGCTGCTTTCCCTTTTTTTTTTTTTTTAAAAAAGGAGTTTTCATATAAACCCAGTACTGTACTGTATTTGCTTTGGGGGGCGGGGGCAGTCTCTGCTGCTGCCTGATTGTGTACTTCTGGTTCCAAATGACGTGTGTGGTTGACTAGTCAGTTTGTAACTCTGGTGTTCATAATTGAGGTTCTACCATACTTTTCATGAGGGGAAGAAGAGGGTCTAGCACAGTGTGGAGTGGCTAACAGTGCTTTTGCTCTTAAAAAAGAAAAAGAAACAAACAGCTAGATGTGAATCTTAGAATGTATCCAAACTGCAGTATAATACCAGCCAAGTGGCTCTTGGACTCTTTATAAAATGTTTTGCAAACAAATGCTCTGATAATTGACAAGCTGTTGCTTTTATGACTTCCTACTACAACTTGTGGGAATCTTTTAGACCTAAATCAATTTTACAAACAAGTTGTCCCCTGAGATGTCATACACATTCAATTTAAAGCAATTTATAAAGAGTGCTACCGCAGCCAAATATAAATTCATTATGCTTTTTGGACACATCACAAGGCAACGTGCAGTCCCCCTTCCATCCACTGCTGGCTACAGGGTTTTATTTTTGTTTGTTTGTTTTTTAAACCAGGTCCCTTGGTTTCCTCACTTGCATGCCTCCCTTTCTGCTTTTTCTTCTCTGGGAGATAGCGTTTTGCATTTTCTAAGAAGTTACAGCGAAGGTGTTTGCAGTCTTTAGTGAAGCCAATAAAAAGCAGCCTCTTCATCACAGGCAGCCTATTAACAGCCCGCTTTTATTGTCAAAACTCTGTGTACTTAATTCTTCTTTCAATAAGAGCAATAAATTCTGGCTTGTTAATTAGGAGGATTTTACAAACTACTGGGCAGATCCTCAGATGGTATAAATTGTTGGCTCTGTTGAAGTTGAGGGAGCTTTGACAGCTTACACCTACTGAGGACCTGCCCATAGGACTTGTTGCCCTTTAGCATCATCATATATTAGGTCATTTAACTATGTTGGTCAGGGGTATGAAAAGTCCACACCCCTGAGTGGTGATAGTCAATGCTAGGTTGATGGAAGAATTCTTCCATCGACCTAGCTACCACCTCTCAGGGAGGTGGACTACCTACACCAATAGTAGAAGCCCTCCCACTGGAATAGGAAGTGTCTACACTGAAGTGCTGCAGCTGCACTTCTGTAGTATTTTAAGTATAGACATACCCTAAGTTTTCAAGCGGCATTCAGTTTATAAACATTAAGAACATAAAAGTATCTACCCCTGTGTACTCATTTTGTCTATAGCGTCCTTCTGGTGGTTAAATGAAATGAACAGGCAAAGGTCACTTTTATCTCCGTTTTTATACCCCATAAAACTTCATTCTGTGTAGTCTCTCTCATGCAAGCCATAGCCCACAATGCTGCAGCAAGTTAAACAACACAGTTGCTGAGGTCCTGTCTACATCAAGGAAATTTACAGTCATGTAACTATATCAATGTTGATACATCTGCTTCAAACCACTAAAGGAGGTGTGCTACCACAAAGCCGGGCTGACTGCTGTGCTGATTTATCTGGTAACATGCTAAAGAAAACGGCTCTGGTGTCAGCCCCACATTGTGTCAGTGCACTGTATCTGCTTTAGACACATTGCCAATATAGTTACACCAGCATGAATTTTCTCAATGTAGATAGGGCCAAAGCTAAAATCAACATCAGTGCAGAGGGAGACAGAAATTATGAGTTGTAGGCAAGGGAGAAATGTTCTTTTCAGATGAGATTTGTGATAGGTTTGAGGCAGAAAAATATAATACAGCAAGGCAAGAACTGAAAAGACGAATGCTCTTCTCACAATAGCAAGAGGACAGAGCTGGTGCTCCAATATCCTGCCTTTACTTTACCTGTGTACCCAGCCTTTGCTGTCCACCACTCAGTTTCTCCCTCAGACTCCTCTGCGCTTTCTCCCATGTCATCCCACTGTACCACTCTGAATCAGTGACCTGTTCGCTTCATTATTTACCACTTCCTCCAATTTTTTGTATCATCTAAAAACTTTATCAATGATGATTTTATAGTTTCTTCCAGGTCATTGATAAAAATGTTAATTAGCATAGGGCCAAGAACCAGTCCCTGAGGGACCCCACTGGAAACACACCCACTTCATGAAAATTACTCTACTGGAGCAATGTAAAGGGGCCTTAGTACAAATGAGAATAAAGTCCATAGAGCCAAAAAGATTTGTTTGGGTAGGAGCTGAACCAAATATGCCCATACGTGGTCCAGGAAGATGGAGTGATCCACATTGTCAGTGGCTGTCTCATGGTGAAGGTAAACAAGAGTGGAGAACAAACCTTCATCAAAACCAAGTAGGCCATTAGTACATGGGAAAGAGCACTTTGTAACAGATAGCCAGAGTGCAATCCAGTTTATAAATGGCCATGGATAAAGTTGTGCGAGAGACAGTATGAGAGGTGGGAGTAAAACTACTTTCTTACACACCTTCCTGAGGAAACAAACATGGTAGATGACTCAGCTGTAGTGACAGACAGAAATGAGCAAATAACTGATTTTCTGATTTGGTGGCCAAACTGAAACATCTGAAAAAAAATTGGCTGGTTTCAATTTGTAACAATTTTTCCTTTTTTTCTGCCAAAACAAAAATAAGCAAAAAATAGTTTGGGTTGAATAAACATTTCAAATGTAGTTTCAAAACAACTTTTTCTTAACAAAAATGTCAATTTGAAATGACATTTTCAAAATGAAATGAACCATTCTGACATTTTGAAAAATGTTTCGACATTTCCAAAAGATTTATTTGCCAAAAGTATTCACCAAATTTGTTCCAAATAAGTGAATAGCTTTGGTGTCCTGAAAAATGCATTTCTTCCCCTGGTCTAGTAAGAGATGAGATTGGAAAATTCTTAATGGAAGCAATGTGGACAACGATGGCTCAGTGCAAAGCAGGAGGGAACTGCTAATCACATTTTAATTAACTACAATTTTCGGTAACAGCAATTAATCACTTGTTTCACATACCTAACCCTTTACCAGCGGTCACATTCTCCCATTCAGGATCTATTTTTTTGTTTTGAATGCTGGCACTTTATGTCTAGTTACAAACTAATGATGCTGCTTGGTATGACCTTGCGCAGATCAGTAGCATCTACAGGGCTCAGAGTGAGGTTGAAGGAGTCAGGGGTGCAGGTTGTGTTCCCGTCCATCTTCCAAGTAGGGTGTAAGGTCACAGGCAGAGACACGCATCCTGGAAATGTATGCATAGTTGTGCAGGTGGTGTTGATAGGAGGGATTCGGCTTCCTTGACCATGTGATGCTGCTCTGGGAAAGATGATTACTGAGAAGAGAGGGGTCCACCCACCCAAAAAGGGGAAGAGCATCTTCATGCACCAACTTA
>NW_020698066.1:4857117-4875163 GCF_002925995.2 Terrapene triunguis | reverse complement strand
GGGGGGGGGGTCTACTAATGACCACCAAATCAGAACAAGTAGGTGGATGAGGCATTTCTTGAAAAAACAACAGAAATATCCAAACCACAAGGCCTGGTAATAAGATAGGTGAGTTTAACTACTCAGACATCTGTTGGAAAAGTAATACAGCAAAACACAAAATTTCCAGTAAGTCATTGGAATGTATTGGGGACAACTTTTTGTTTCAGAATCTGGAGGGAGTAATGAGGGGGACACCATTTCAGACTTATTCTGACCAACAGGGAGGAATTGGTTGTGAATCTGAAAGAGGATGGCAATTTCTGATTGTGGTGAAAGTGAACATGAAATGGGAGATTTCATGATTCTAAGAAAAGAAAGCAGTGAGCTGCAGAATAAGGTAATGGACTTCAACAAACTCAGAACTGGTAGGTAAGAAAATCTAAAGGATAAAGGTGTTCAGGAGACTGGGTAGTTTCTCAAGGAGGTAATATTAAAGGCACAACTGCAAACTATTCCGATGCAAAGGAAAGACAGGAAGAATAGTAAGAGGTCAATCTGGCTCCATCAGAAGCTCTTTAATGACCTGAAAATTAAAAAGGAATCCTACAAAAAATGGAAACATGGACAAATTGCTAAGTACAAAAGAATAACACAAGCACGTAGGGACAAAAATCAGAAAGGCTAAGATTACACCTAACAAGAGACACAAAAGGCAATAAGATGACTTATTAAAAATACATTAGGAACAAGGGAAAGACAAAGGAAAGTGTAGGTCCTTCACTTAGCAGGGAAGGCGAGCTAATAACTGATGAAATCAAGAAGGCTGAAGTGTTTAATGCCTATTTTGCCTCAGTCTTCAATCAAAAAAAGTTAATGGGACCAGATACTCGATACAATATTAATAAGAAGGAAGAAATGTAAGCCAAAATAGGGAAAGAACAGGTTAAAGAATACTTATATAAATTAGATGTATTCAAGTCATCAGGGCCTAATGAAAGTCATCCTAGGGCACTTAAGGAACTAGCTCAAGCAATCTCAGAATGTTTCGCAATTATCTTTGAGAACTCATCAAGGATGGGTGAAGTCCCATAGGACTAGAGACAGGTAAAACATAGTACCTATCTTTTAAAAGGGGGAACAAAGAGGACCCAGGAATTAGACCAGTCAGCCTAAATTCAGTATGTTTGTTTAATAATGTGTTCCATTATCTTTAATCAATGTTTAAACACTTAGAGGATAATAAGGTTATAAGGAACAGCCAACAGGGATGTGTCAAGAACAAATCATACAAACCAACCTATTTTCTTTCTTTTATAAGGTTACTGGCCTAGTGGATAGGAGGGAAGCAGTAGATGCAATAGATCTTGATTTTAGTAATGTTTTTGACAGTCCCACATGACATTCTCATTTAAAAAAAAAAAACTAGGCAAATGCGGTCTAGATGAAATTACTATAAGGCAGGTGCATAACTGGAAAGACCACACTCAGAGTAGTTATCAGTGGTTTACTGTCAAACTGGAAGGGCATATCTAGGGGAGTTTCACAGGTGTCAGTCCTGGGTCCAGTACTATTCAATATTTTCATTCAGGAGTTGGATAATGGAGTGGAGAGTATGCTTATGAAATTTGCAGGTGACACCAAGCTGGGAGGGATGCAAACACTTTGGAGGATAGGATTAGTATTCAAAATGACCTTGACAAATGGGAGAATTGGCCTGAATTCAACAGATGAAATTAAATAAAGGCAAGTGCAAAATACTTCACTTAGGAAAGACAAATCAAATGCACAGCTACAACATGGGGGATATTTGGTGAGGTGGTTGTACTGCCAAAAAGGATTTGGGGATTATAGTGGATCAGAAATTGAATATCAGTCAACAAAGTGACGCAGCTGCAAAAAAAAGCTAATTTTCTGGGGTATATTAACAGGACTGTTGTATGTAAGACATGGGACGCAGTTGTCCTGCCCTACTCAGCACTGGTGAGGCCTCAGCTGGATTACTATGTCCAATTCAGGGTGCCACACTTTAGGAAAGATATGGATAAGCTGGAGAGCAGTCCAGAGGACAGCTATCAAAATGATAAATGCCTTAGAAAACCTGACCTATGAGGAAAGGTTACAAAGCATGTTTAGTTTTGAGAAAAGAAGCCTGAGGGGGGACCTGATAAAAATCTTCAAATACATTAAGGACTGTTATGAAGAGGATGATGATCAACTGTCCACCATGTATATTGGAGGTAGAACTACTATTGAGCTTAATTTACTGCAAGGGAGATTTAGGTTCGATATCAGCAAAAACTGCACAGCTATAAAGGTAATTAAATTCTGGAATATGCTTCCAAAGGAGGTAGTGGAATCCATATCATTGCAAGTTTCTAACAACAGGTTGGCTAAACACCTGTCAGGAATGGCCTAGGTAACAGGTTTATTTGGTCCTGCCTCAGCCCAGGGGGCAGGACTTAGTGACCTCTTGGGGTCCCTTCTAGCCCTACATTTTTATGATTCTATGCATTATTATTATTATTATTATTAAAGTGTTTAATTGCGTTTCAAATAAATTGTGGTTTATTTTGCTTGTATTTTTACTCTGTGGCCTTACTTTTGTTGGTTTTTAAATTTTTCCTCAAAGATTCCTTTTGGACTAAAAGTTCTCAGACTTGCATTGAATTTTTGAGGGCAGTCTGAATGGCTAAACAGATATAACTTAGAGAATTTTTTCACTTCAAGGTCCCAGAAATAAAGGCAAGGTTTTCATCTCGAGGTCAAAAGACCAAAAACATCAAGACACTTGATCACGGCCTTGGATAGACCAAGAGACTACCTACACTTGACCAGAGCTCGGAGAGCCTGAAAAAAAAAAAAAAATCAGTATTTTTCCAGCCATTTTGTTTTTAAAGAAAAGATTGTTCAAACACTTTTTTGTACTTGGATATATCCAAAATTAAATGGATTTAAAATTTCAGACTTGGCACATACAGTACGCAGTCTTCAGGGAGGAATGCATATTTTTCTAAGTTTGAAGAAAATCTATTCAATAAACAAATAATGGATAAACAAGGGGAAAGTCTCCAGTCCACTACTTGAGGGGGTTTCTGGTGGGGAGAGGGGTTGTTTTTTGTTTTGCTGATTTCAGCGCATACTAAGCCCTTTACCCTCCAGGTTGCTACGCATTCAGATCCCTTCACCCATTAGAGGCAGCTCTCAGGACTGGGTCCCTAATGAAGCTATCCAGAAAAATAAACTTGCAAGTGTGTACCTAGATAGCTACATAAGGTCCAACACAGCCCTTGAGTGCCTCACACTATCCCTGTATCCTAGTAAGGCCTCCCTCCCCTGCAAATCCCTTCAGATCTCAGATATTAGTGCTAATTGTTCTCCATTATCATTTTTTTATATAAATCTTTTTTATACTTAGGTTTCTGATGGATGGGAAGTGAATACTCTACTCTGACCAAAAGCCCAACTGGTCACTTTCCCATTTCTGCACAAAGCTCTTTGTTTCCATACTCTGCCCCTGAGTCAAAAGATCCACACAATTTGGAGTTGCATCAAAGTACACCCAATGAATGGAACAGTCAACAATGGTCTTAGGTACAACAACAACATGGACGACATCTGAAACTGCTTACACCAAATTGGAGGTTAGTTGAAAGATGGAGTTATGAACAGTTTGTGCCACCTTCAATTGCCCGCTATAGGGATTTAAAAAAAAAATGTCTGCAAATTCTTGGAATACCTGTCCTCCAAATTCAAGTCTTGTGGGAAAAGAATCACTTTTCAGTAGCTCTCAATATTTGTAAAATCAAACTATTTAATGGTATCATGGTGCCATATAAATCAGTTATTAACTGACTGTAGGTGTCTAAAATGTTAATATATGTGGTCTACTTATTGGTTTAGAACCAAATTTTCTCAGTGCAACTTCCATTTCTTTGTGCACAACTTTCTTTACACTGCTTTTGCACACTAACATTCCATGAGCATAAATGTAACACACTTCCTGCACAAACTCACATTTACAGATGCAAATCAGGAGCAAATTAGTTTTCTACATATTAATTCTACAACTGGTACGCTTACACAATAGGATGAAAAATTTACACATGTACAAATGAAGTTGGGGTTCGGGCCACTTTTAAATTCTGTTCGTTATAAGCTCCAATTTCATGTGCCCCAGTTTAACTAATGTAACACATTCAAACTTCATTTGTTTCTAAACACTTCAGAAGACTGGCTTAGCAGGTTGGTATTGCCTGTGTGAAACTTAGCTGCTTGGAAACAAATGGCAAATATGTTTTTGGAAGACCAACATCAGTAATGGCTTAACTGCTTCCCTGGGAATTCCATAGAAGATATCTATTCCTCATTCCTACAGTTCAGATATAGTACAACACTCAGCCATCCCAACAATGCAATAATCCAGCCTCCAGTTGTTTTCCTTATGGGGTAACCTATTACCTCTCCCCTTCTCCCCCAGCTGGACATTTCATGTAAAACTGGTCCTCATCTGTAGCTACTCAATAGCCCTGGCTTCTCTCAGCATGGTGGTACCTCATACCTCCACATACCTCACATGCCAGAGCTCACAAAGCCTAGAGTCTGGGTAACACTGGTATATGAGTGCTTGTGCAATCAAAAGGACCTAGTTATGAGTTTGGAAAACTACCATTTAAAGATAATGGTAACCATGGAGAAGTTTCTCACACAGAGTCATTTTCTTGCCAAGCCTTCCCCCGCCCCCGCTTTAAAAAAAAAAGTGCTACTTCAAAAGAAAAGACACTTAAGATAATTAGAGTCTGACTATTTTAATATAGGCTGTAAGAAAGAAAACATGTAAGCCAACTTTTTTTCCCCACTATGTGAGCAGGAACTCACTCTCTCAGCCTTGTAGAAATAGTACCTGAGAAATAACAGATTACAGTCACCAGTCCTTCACTTAAGTAGGTGCTTACTGAGGGGGAAAATATCCAGGTCTTCTCCAAAACACTCCACTGGCCTAAATCAAGAAATCTAGACTAATGCTAGACAGATGAATTACAGTACAACAACTGGGTTTCAGTCTATGCGGGAAGAGTTCCACATTATCCTGGCCACCTTTCTCCAAAGAAAGTGAGTCACTTCAAGCCAGCTCATGCAATAGAGTGGTGATACATTTTCATTTTCAGCAAAAAACTTCAGTCACCCTAAGGACTAGATAGCTCAGTGAAGAGATAATAGAATACAGAGTCTTTCATCTCCATGTCACCACTATGAATACAGCCTGACTCAACAACGACCCAAAAGTTATTAGCTAGTAGTTGTTTAGTGACCTATGTGAAATTGAATATGATGGTAGTTGTTGTCTTGTCCTGTGATAATCATATTAGGCCATGAAGTTCAAGAATTAGGGTGACCAGACATCCTGTTTTTAAAGGGACAGTCCCGTATTTAAGCCCTTCTAAACAAGTGTCCCTACTTTTTCTTAAAAATGAGCAAATTGTCCCATATTTTCTGTCTCTCCCACCCCCCCACCCCAAATCAGTACTGGTGGGTCCTGCTGCTGGCCGGATCTCTGCTCACCAGCCACCCGCCTGCCAGCAGTGAGTGGGGAGGTCCAGTGGCCGACGATGAGGGTGGGAGGTGCAAGGCTGGTGGTGGGGCAAAACTGTAGGGCATGGGGCCCAGGGCCGGCTCCAGCTTTTTTGCCACCCCAAGCGGCGAAGAAGAAAAAAAAAAAGCCAATCAGCGGTGTAGTAGGGTGAACACCCACTCCAGCCCTGAAGGGGTTGGAAAAGCCCTGCCGAGGGCTGGGGCTGTAAAAGGGAGCAAAACCCTGGCTGATTGCGGGAAGTGGCTGCAGCTGGGGCCACACCCCAAACCAAGCGACTGGGTCTTATAAGAGAGCCAGGGAAGCCAGAGGGAGCAGTCTCTCTCTCTGATGGGAGAGGTAGACAGGCCTGGCTGCTGGGGAACTCACCTGGGGACCTAGAGTGAGGCAGGGCTGGGGAAAGGCCTTAGGAGCTGGGAAGCCCTAGCCCAGCAACTCCCCAGGCTGCAGGGCCTAGTCTTAGGCCCACCAAGGTATTGGGCTTGCAGAGGGGCAGCCTGAGGGTGGGTAAAGGCAGCAGGTCCAAACCCCTTGGCCTGTGATGAGTGGCTGATACTGCAGTCTGCCCCAGTGAACGGGGGCTAGATGGAGACTGGAGACGGCAGTAGCCAAGACTGAGGTGAAGTGGGGATAGTGGGTGGGGGTTCCCCTGGGAGGGAGAGACCCAGAACTGAGGGGTGTACTGCCAGGGGGCAGCACCCCAGACAACAGGGCACCGGGTCTGGGAGGGACACAGGGGCCAAGCAGTGGCAAGGCGGATCACCAGCCTGCAGAGGGTGGTCCAGGATGCTGGAAGAGCTAATTCCTGAGACGACCAGCAGGAGGCGCTGCAGGGGTGAGTCCGTTCCTCTACAGGCGGCAGCTCAAAGAGGAAGAGAGGGACTGAGGGACTCGCCGCCGAATTGCTACTGAAGACCCGGATGTACCGCCCCTTTCTATTGGCCGACCCAAGCACCTGCTTCCTTCACTGGTGCCTGGAGCCGGCCCTGGTGGGGCCAGGCCACTCCCCCTGTTGGTCAGTCAGTGCATCCCACACTGCATGCTGGCTCTCGGCCAGCGGGACCCTGCCCCATTTCCAACTGGCACTGGCTGCATGCTGCACACTGTAGTGGCTGGTAAGTGTGGGCAGGCACCAGGTATGTGTCGCCTGTGCTGCCCACCCATCGGCCCTTTACATGCTCCCCATCTCCCTGCCCTCTCCCTGCTTTGTCCCTTCACCTCCCCCCCTCCCCCGCTCCTCCATATCCTCATCAGGTATCTCACTCCCACATACATCAACGTATGATGGAACCTATTTCGAGGTTGCAGTCCAGTTTCAAGTACAGAATAGCTAGCAACACAAATGGGGGAAGTGGGGAGCCTTATTAGTGAGCTCAGCAAAGAGGATAAGGATTGAATATCCTTGGAGACTGAACTACCTATACACCCATAGAAATGGACTCTGTCTAGTTCAGAATTAAGAAACACGGGCATAGTAGTGTGAGGAAGATTGCTCAGCCACTGCCTATTCTGTACATGGTCTACAGATAAAAAGGATACTTTAGTCTCCAGGGCACTCAATCTGGCACTATTCTGAGGCACTAAATTCACATAAACAAGTAATAATTACCCTCTCTTCTGCTTTTAGGGCTCAGCCATATTCAATAGGCAAACTTGTGTTGTAAACAGTACAGAATTGCACCACTTCATTGGGTGAAGATGTGCAGGAATTCTGACTTTTCCTGACTTTGGAGTGCTTACATGTGCTACCTTAACATTTTAAAGGTAGATTTTTGTACGTAATATCAGTATAGCTTCTTTTGATGAATTTACTGAGTGCAGACCACCATTCAGATAAGACAATACTCATTCTTGTTCTCCCAACTTTAATAGTTAACTTTAATCCCCAGGCCATTTATCCTACCAGCTATGATGGGGGGGAGGGATAGCTCAGTGGTTTGAGCATTGGCCTGCTAAACCCAGGGTTGTGAGTTCAATCCTTGAGGGGGCCACTTAGGGATCTGGGGCAAAAATCAGTACTTGGTCCTGCTAGTGAAGGCAGGGGGCTGGACTCGATGACCTTTCAAGGTCCCTTCCAGTTCTAGGAGATAGGATATCTCCACTAATTTAATTTATTTATATTTAATTTATATTCTAGACCCCCTACCATAAGTCATTAAAAAAGGTAAATTCTTAGTCCATAGTTTTGTCTAACACTGAAATGTGACTGTCGCAAGGTGTTTAAATCCACAAGTCCTTTGTCAACACTACAAACAATATCCTTGCAGTAACTTTTTTTCACTTCATCTCCTCTCCTCTTCCCCAAAAGCCATGTGGAATAGTTCCAATCACACTTCACAGTAGAAATCTAATTAGGGGTGAGGAAATACCTTTCATCTAATAAAGTCCTCACATGTTACAGCACATCACTCACAAGGCTGTTCCCATACTATCACATGACTAGATAGGTATCTTAAATAAGACATCCGCTGACCACTCAGATAAGAGATTCACTACAAACCCCGTCTTTAAAGGAAAAGGACACAGAACAGGCAGTAAACTGCAATCAGAGTTCTTAACCTGGTCCATTGTTTGCCTCCAATTTAAATTACATAGAAGGTAATATGGCCCCAAATTCTGAAGAAAACAAAATAGGCAAAAAGCAGTTGGGGGAGGGAGGGGGAGCGAGAGAAATAACAATGAGACGAGTTAGAAAAGGAACACTGCCTTGTTACTGTGTGCAAGATTCAAAAGGGACTGGACTTTTGTATGGATATCACAAATATCCACAGCTGTTATAAGGAAATACATCAGCCTTTTTTTGGAATTGATATTAAAACTCATGCTTCAGGGTTTAAATCAACCTCTAATTATTAGAGACTTTGATGAGACCGAGATGGGGGACAGATTATCCTACGTCTACCTGCTACAGGGTTCTTGTACCTTCCTCTGAAGTATCCGGTGCGGGCCACTGTCAGAGACAGGACACTAGCCTAGATGGACCTCTGATCTGATCCAGTAGGTTCCTTCCCCTTTCCTCCCCATGACAAACACCCCATCTTACCTCACTCAGTTAGGGTTCGTTCATTTTGGTTTTTTGGAATGGAGGAGAGTTGATATAGGAAAAATTGCATATTGACAACTCATTTATACAGAACAATATGACTCCTGTTTGGTGAAGTCAGGGTGGTATCCACTAAAGGCCAAATATGCTGCTGACAGCAGCAAGCATGTCACCATTGCCTTCTGTGGGACTGCACCTACTTATACCAATGATGAATTTAGCCCATTATGGGTAAGATCTTGTGAGGTAGAAAGCACTTCCTGCCAGGCACTGAGCCTCAACCACCATTAAACCTAATTCCGCTCTCACTTGGGCTGGTGGAAATCAGGAGCAATCCCACTGAAGTCAGTGAAGTTACACCAATGTAAAGATGTCATAAAACTGTTTTAAATGAGAGAAGAGAGTCCATGGACTCCACTGGAAGTTGAGGCTGCTCAGCACATCACAGGAGACACTTAGTCCGCATAGGGCCTGTGAGATGCAATTTCCAGTGCATTTTAAGGATAAAAACTTGAAACAAAAACTATGAACATGCTAACAATGATGATTTAAAGTAGAGTTAATACTGAGCAACACTTCCACAGATCAAAAACTGACTTTCTCCCCGAAATGTTTTTATTTCTTTGTAGTAACATTAAAAAAGATTTTTCTAAAACCCCATTTTGTTTTCCTTTTTTTCTTTAGTTTTTAAAAACAGGACATCTGTAAGTGGTACTTATAAGACACTGGATGTCTCTATTGAAACTTAAAGCACCCATCACATAATTATTACTGATCTTTTGCCCATCTATTGTGATGTTAGCAAATAATCAAGTCTTGCACGTCACTGATCTTAGAAAGCAGCTTAATGAAGTAGGTCCTCTCTCTCAAGTGGTATTAAGCTCTGATCTCAATGTAAGAGCATAAGAACATATGTATAGCCATAGTGGGTCAGACCAATGGTCCATCTAGCCCAGTATCCTGTCTTCCCGGGAGTGACCAATGCCAGATGCTTCAGAGGGAATGAACAGAACAAGGCAATCTATTGAGTGATCCATCCCCAATCATCCAGTCCCAGCTTCTGGCAGTCAAAGGTTTAGAGACATCCAGAGCATGAGTTTTGCATCCCTGATCATCTTGGCTAATAGCCATTGATGGACCTATTCTCCATGAACTTATCTAGTTCTTTTTTGAACCCAGTTATACCTTTGGCCTTCAAAACATCCCATGGCAATGAGTTCCATGGGTTGACTGTGTTGTATGAAAAAGTACTTCTTTAGGTTTGTTTTAAACCTGCTGCCTATTAATTTCATGGGGTGACCCCTAGTTCT
Source organism: Terrapene triunguis (assembly GCF_002925995.2). Lineage (NCBI taxonomy): Eukaryota > Metazoa > Chordata > Testudines > Emydidae > Terrapene > Terrapene triunguis. The sequence continues at coordinate 4,865,241 of NW_020698066.1, read as the reverse complement.
TGTGTGATGTGAAGGGGTAAATAACACTTTCTTACTCACTTTCTCCACACTATTCATGATTTTATAGACATCTATCATATGCCCACTTGGTAGTCTCTTTTCTAAGATGAAGAGTCCTAGTCTTTTTAATCTCTCCTCATAGAGAAACTGTTCCATATGCCTAATCATTTTTGTTGTCCTTCTCTGTACTTTTTCCAGTTCTAATATATCCTTTTTTTGAGATGGTGCAACCAGAACTGCATACAGTATTCCAGGTCCGTACGTACCTTGGATATATATAATGGCATTATGATATTTACTATCTTATTATCTATCCTTTCCTAGTGGTTCTTAACATTCTAATAGCTTTTTTGACTGTTACCCATTGAGCAGATGTTTTCAGAGAACTATCCACTGTGACATTGCATCCCATAATGCGTTATAGAAATATGCTTATGAGTGTAAATTGACATAACTGGAATATGTTTTATGATAGATATGCCATGCAACATATCTTTGCAAAGGTTATGATCTACTGAATATATTCATCCTATTTGTATGCATGTATCATTTTATATCTGGAGTTATGAGCGTTGGCTCTATGATTATATTTAAAGTGCTTGCTGTAGGAAGCACATAAGACAGATTTGGTCAACATAGTATGATGGTGTACTTGGGAGTACTTAACTGACAATGGACTTTGGGAGATGCCAATCCACATCTGAGTTTTCCTGGAAACGTTCAAACTAACGTGTAAACGATGGTGTCGGCCTGCAAAAAGCTGAATCACTCATAGACATGTGACTTGCCCAGGTGACTGCAAACTCTGGTTAAGGGGTTTCCACTCACAAGAGAGACTATATAAGGCCCTGGAAGCCCCTCCATTTTGTCTTCAGCTGGCTCAAAAGATAGCCCCTCCACCCCAAAGAGATGGAACAAAGGACAGTAACTACGGGGGTGTGAGTGATTGCTGGACCCAGACTAGGAAGGAGTCTAGTCTGTCAAAGAAGCTTATTGGAACATCTCTGAGGGTGAGATTTACCTGTATTTAGTTTCCTACTGTAATAGGCTTAGACTTGTGTGTTTTATTTTATTTTGCTTGGTAACTTACTTCGTTCTGTCTGTTATTACTTGGAACCACTTAAATCCTACTCTTTACATTTAATAAAATCACTTTTTGCTTATTAATTGACCCAGAGCAAGTAATTAATTCATGGGGGAGTAAACAGCTGTGCATATCAGTGTTATAGAGGGCAATTTATGAGTTTACCCTGTATATGCTTTATACAGAGTAAAATGGATTTATTTGGGGTTTGGACCCCATTGGGAACTGGGTGCTAGAGACAGGAGCATTTCTTAAGCTGTTTTCAGTTAAGCCTGCAGCTTTTGGGGGACGTGATTCAGACCTGGGTCTAGGTTTGCAGCAGGCTAGTAAGTCTGGCTCAACAAGGCAGGGTACTGAAGTTCCAAGCTGCCAGGGAAAACAGGCTCAGAGGTAGTCCCAGCACATCAGGTGGCAATCCCAAGGGGGTTTCTGTGACCCAACCCGTCACAGCCACAATTACATCAAGGTCTCTTCCTTGAGTGGCAACAGCTAATTGAGACTCCATCATTTTGTATATATAGTTGGGATTATGTTTCCCAATGTGCATTACTTTGCATTTATCAACATAGGCTGTCATCTGCCATTTTGTTGCCCGGTGATGAGAGATCTTTTTGTAGCTCTTCACCGTCTGCCTGGGACTTAACTATCTTGAGTAGTTTTGTATCATCTGCAAACTTTGCCACCTCACTCTTAATCCCTTTTTCTAGATCATTTATGACTATGGTGAACAGTACTGGTCCCAGATCTGGCTGCAGATCTGGAGTACTCAAGCTATTTACCCTCTCCACTATGAAAACTGACCATTTATACCTACCCTTTGTTTCCTGTCTTTTAACCAGTTACTGATCCATGAGAAGACCTTCCTTCTTATCCCATGACTGATTACTTTGTGTAAGGGCCTTTGGTGAGGGACCTTGTCAAAGGCTTTCTGAAAGTCCAAGTACATTATATCCACTGGATTGCTCTTGTCCACATGTTTGATGACACCCTCAAAGAATTCTAATAGATTTGTGAAGCATGATTTCCCTTCCAAAAGCAGTGTTGACTCTTCCCCATTATATTATGTTCATCAAAGTGCCTGATAACTCTGTTCTTCACTATAGTCTCAACCAATTTTGCCTGGTACTGACATTACGTTTACTGGACTGTAATTACCTTTTTTTAAAATTGGCGTTACATTAGCTAGCTATCAGTCATCTGGTTCAGAGGCTGATTTAAGTAACCGGTTACATACCATGCTTAGTAGTTCTGCAATTTCATATTGGAGTTCCTTCAGAACTTTTGGGTGAATACCATCTGATCCTGGTGACTTATTACTCTTTAATTTATCAATTTGTTCCCAAACCACCTTAAGAGGTATATAATCTCATCATGATAAGGATGCAATTGCTAATCTCCATATACACAATTGCAAGACAAGGAAAAGATCCAGAGTATGTCCTTTCATAAGTGTCAAGCTAAAATCCCTCTGGTGTAGCCCCAAGAAGAGAGGTTGGACATGGGTTCAGTGGGATAGTAGGACAGTCCTTACAACTTGATAAGTTTGAAAGTAACGCTATTCTGGGGCTTCACACTATAGATGGACACACTCAGATGACTTTCTCTGTAATGGGGAAATTCCTAGGATGCTAAAAGCACAACCATACATTATTCCTTGCCCTCAGAAGGTTTATGCTGAACCAATTAGTTCACTTGTGAGAGCTGTGCCAACACAAAGCCAACTGAATCATCCAGTCAGGTCTACAAAAGGCAAGCAAAGACAGGTACCATGCCCATATTTTAATCATAGTGGTGAGGACTTTATTAGCCATCCACTTTTCATTAAGCAACATAACCAACAGGATAAGTTTATGCCCTTGCATGGGATTTCATATCAGAATCATATGGCAAGATCAGTAGGACACATACAACAGATGTTGGCCAATAGATGTCTCATGAAAATCCTGTCTCCTGTTGTCTTATCTCTCTGTAACCCGATCTCAACAAGAAATAAAAGACTCTCACTCAGAACCAGCCTACCATTTGGACCATCAAATCCCCAGTTCCCAAATACATTGCTCTACCTTCTAAACTACACACAGCCATGAAAGTATGTCAACTTGGGAATAGTAGTAGTGCTCTAGAAAGCAATTGTGTTGTGAAATCTTCAAATAAAGCTTGAACTCCAACAATCAGAGGAGAGAAGAGCGTGTATTAGTGTCGCCTCCCCATATATATTTTGCTAGTTACGACAATAAGAATATGCCTTTTGAAGACTGTACTGGTAGTTACAATATCAGAGAGAAATACTTACAATACAAGAACACTTGGTGCATTTGTTTCCTTCAGGCTGAAATTCCTTCCCTTCATGGTAATGTCTACCTTCAAATATACAACCTGAAAAGCAGACTTTGGGTAAGTGTGACTTAGATCGGGACACTTTGTTAAATGATGGTACTGTAGAATTATGGGGAAAGGAATCACTTCATCCTTTCAGTGATATGCATCCAACAATAAAACGTGCATTGCAGTGCAGTAACCTGTGTAAGCCTTGGGAGCCCTAAAAAGTTAGTTTGGTGCCAGAATGGAGGAGGAAGAGCTTTCACGGATTTACACAGAGAATTTCTTTTATGGCAGATAGTTTGTGCCACATTAAAATGGGAGTCCTGGCACAATCAACTTCTGTTTACAGAAGATTTCACTTTTTTTTTTTTTAAACACAGTGCTTGTCCACATTAAATTTGGATAGATATAATAAAAAACAGTTTTTAAGCTCAGGTTTGACAAAGCCCTGGCTGGGATGACTTAGTTGGGAATTGGTCCTGCTTTGAGCAGGGGGTTGGACTAGATAACCTCTTGAGGTCCTTTCCAACCCTGATATTCTATGAAAAATTAAACATACCAAGCCAATTATAACACTAGAGCAGCAATGTTCTCCTAGTTATATAGTCCTATAAAAACTAATTTGACAAAACTACCCACAAAAGAACCTTCCAAACTATCTCCTTCCTTTATTGCCTAGTCATATTATACGTTAGGCCTAAATAATCCCCTGCACACTCAACATAATCCCCATGTTCCTACTCCCAAAACAACCCCCTTCCTATCAATGCTGTGACATGTGACTCCTGGCCCCTTTCCATTCGCCTTCTATACATTCATCTCTAAAACATGAACCCTGGCCAGACCCTGCACAGCTGCCAAAACCTCTGGAATACTTCACACATGAAAAACTAGACAAGCTGCATTCTAAACTGTTTAAACTCTTTCCTATACTATCTCCCTCCCCTACTCCACAGCATTAAAATATGTGTCGCAATATGGGTGTTCAAAAAAAAAAATCAAAAATCTACTCACTCTTTTCCTTATGCCATTCAATACATTCTATTTTACTGGTCCACATTTCAATAACTTCCTTCCTAATCCCTCCATTATAGTGGATACTTAACTAGAAATATTGTGCACAGATGGAAGAGTAGAGTCCCTAGGAAATCTTACCTGGACAAGTGGGGCAACACATTCCCGGCAGTTCAGAAGGGTTTTTGCAATGAACAACACACTGCATCTCAGATTCTGTTACCACTCCTTCCTGAAAGGGAACAAACCAAACTAAACATAATAATAAGGAGCAAAAAGAAAAACCAAAAAAACTGGATGCACAATTAATGACATGATATATGCTGTATAGCAAAGAGTTTTTAAATCCCCCTTTCTTTCTGTATCTGCAGCTCACTATCAGGATTCAGATTAATCCACACTCAAAAGAGCACTTGAATCTCCCTGACTACAACCATGAGATTTGTCCTATAATGCGTCAGGTAAGAAACTAAGCACCTTCTTAGGAAAAGGAATTCTTCTTTATCAGGGGTCCCCACCCATAGGAAACTTGGAAATAATCTGCCATGCAGCTTTGATGTAAACAGAACAGACACAAAGCATTCCCTACACTCTCCTCTCAGAGGAAAAGGGCTTAGAAAGGAGATAAAAGCATCTCATTCTGTAGATGGGAGCCTCTTATCTAAGATGCACCTCCTGATAGGTACTAGTAAATTATCATTTCCTGCACTTCTTGTTGAAGAAGCCAAAGTCCTCCTCAATGAATCTGGGCAAGAGAATCTGGATGCAAAATCTGTTTTTTGTGAACATACCTTTACATTTGTAAACACAGGAAGCCTAATTTTCAAAATGGGAGCACGTAGGGTAAATAGGATTACCCAATTCTGCATTTTGGACATTCAGACTGGCACTTAGACAAGTAGGTGTTCATTTCACATGCCCAATACAGATCAGACCATCCAAATGTAAGCTTTGAACATCTTATTATAAAGAAAGTGTATGGCTATATGCTATTGTTGCTCTTGTTTAATTGCAGCCCATAACATTCTCATAACATTAAAAACTGGGCATGCTTTCCTTTTACTTTTTCTCTGTAAAGACGTTTTGTGGACACAGCCAGTTTTAGATGCCCATGAAAATCATTAATGCAGCAAGCAGACCTTAGCAAAAAAGGAGCAAGTATCTGACTACCTGGTGCCAAAAGGTACCCATAAAGATCCCTTTGAATATTTCCAGTCCCCTTCAAAATATTTGGGCAGAGTATTCAAACTTGGTCATCTACCTTATTTCTAAAGGTAGTACTGACATCAGTGTTGGGTCAGAAGAAAATGCAGTTCTTGGTAAAGGGTTTTTAGCAGAACTTTGTATTTTCACCCCTGGAAGATCGTGATCAGATCCATTTGTATGGACAAACCTAGAGACTGCAGAAACGTCGATTTGTCAGTTACCTGGCTTGTGCGCACAAATGCAATGTGTGTGTCTGCAGATGAATACTCTTGTGGATTTTATGGGTGCAACTCAGGAAGGCTATCAGAAATGCAGACCACTATGTCTACAAATCAGTAGCTCAGGGAAAAGAAATGGGTTGTTTGTTAGCTTATTTTGATTAGTATTCCAGGTTGGTGTGTCTCACAAACAGGTGCACACTCATATTTTGTTAAAAGTCTAATGATTGCTGACAAAAGCAAAATAATTCCAGTGTTCAGGCTAGCACTCCATCCTTAGCTCATCCGGGTATGTTTTAGATTAGAATCACAGTATTTAAGATAAATAAGCCTGTTGTTCTGAATGTTGCACTATAGCTGGTCACAACTGGATGAGTTAAGGACAAAGCAGCAGCCTTAACTCTGAACATGATCTCTTGTTTTTCTTGGCTTAAGAAACTGAAGATTTTAAATGTATTGTTTGGATTTAATACAAAAGATTCAGACTTTCAAAAGAAAAAGCTAACCATTCTGCATTTGTTAACTTCACGACTTCCAGCCCTTACCTGACATTGATATGCAATACATGGATTAGCTGGCACTTGCCATTTCATAGAGCTGTTGTAGGGGTTTCCTTCAAAAGTGCAACCTAGAGAAAGAGAGAAGCAGGACAGTCTCTTACTTTAGGATCACATGATGTTCTGGAAGGGAATTGGTAGATTTCTGTAGAAAAGATTTTCAAGTTCAAGCTGCAGAAAAGGTTCCTGTAAGGAGGACAGAGCTCAAATTCTACTGACAAGACCTCCCCAAGTCCAGCCAGTCATCCACATATGGATACATTTTGGTGCCTCTCTTCCTGACCTATGCTATGAGTACTTTGGTAAACAACCTTGGGGTGGGGGAGAGACAAAAGGGAAGCACTCTATTTTGATAATGTTCTTGGCCCACCATGAATCTTAGGTACATCCTATGTGATTGGATTATAGCTATGCTGAAGAATGCATCTTGAAGACTGAAAGATGGGAACCAGTCCCTTGATTCCAGAGTGGGGATTACTGATGCCAAAGTAGCCTTCCGGAATTTCAACTTCTTTATGAATGCATTGAGATGTCTTAGGCCAGGTCTACGCTGCAGGCCTATGTCAGTATAACTACCTCACTCAAGGGTGTGAAAAATCCATACCCCTGAGTGACATAATTATACCAAACTTAACTGCCCCCTCTGAGTAGGCAGCACTATGTTGACGGGACAGCTTCTCCCATCAACATAGCTACTGCATCTTGGGGAGGTGAATTAACTATGCCAATGGGAGAGCTCTCTCCCATCAGCGTAGAATGTCTTCACTGAAGCAGTGCAGCAGCACAGCTGCATCGGTGCAGCTGTGCCAATGCAGAGTTTTAAGAGTAGACCTGCCCTTAGAACCAGGATTTGTTGCCACCCTCCCTTTTCCTTAAGGATGAGAAGGCATCTGCTATAGAAGCCTTCCCCCGGATATTGATGGTGAACCTTCTCAATAGCCCTGAAAGAAAGTAGCAAGGACCTTTTGTTATAAGAGGACCTCATGAAAAGGGACAGGGAAGGGTGATTGGGAGTAGCTGGTGTTGGGAAATGGATAAACTAGTGCTCTTAAAAACATGCCAGTTTTAAGAATTGGCTGAAGTAATTGAAGATCTCTCTTTAAAAAAAAGTATATGTAAGGATCTTGGAAGCAATATTTTACCAGAGTTAAAGCCTATAGATAGTTCTATCTTCTAGTTCATAAATCAGCAAGTAACAATGCATAGATTGGCCAGTGGAGAAATGGTAGCAATATGGTGGGCAGGAGTTTAGCAATGTTCCCAAGGAGATGCAAAGAGAACCAGGTTAAAACATTAGCATCACCTTTAAATGACAGAACTATATAAAGATAATACCCTTGTGCCTGGCATCACAAACGTGGATAATGTGGACTGCTGTAACAGTTAAAGGGCCATATTCTCAGTTGGTGTAAATCAGCACAGTTCCATTAACATCAATGAAGCTATGGCAGTTTAAACTAGCTGAGGATCTAGTCTATAAAATCACTAACACAGGCCAACTATGGAAGAGGTGTGGATCCAGGGCAATGAAGCTCAAACCTTGGTCTCAAGAATCCAAGCAACAAAGAATGCCGAGAAAATGGACTTGTTTTCCTTGTAAATGTGGAGACTTAAAGTCAAGTGAAGAAAAGTCTTTAACTATCAGTCCCCTTCATAATTTTAATCCAGGCAATTATTTTACTCAGATGAAAATTAAATTAAAAAAAAACAAAAAAAAACAAAA
>NW_020698066.1:4759431-4857107 GCF_002925995.2 Terrapene triunguis | reverse complement strand
CACAATATTGCAACTGAAGGCCCTGATGCTTCAATCACTTAAGCAGATAAGAAACTCTGCTCATGTGAAAGGGACTCAAATGAATAGTCCCATTGTTTTAAAGTTAACATGTGCATAAGCGTTTGCAGCCTCTGGGACTAAAATTGTATTTTTTATTAAAAATGTCTTAATGGCATAAAACCTTTGTCACTTCAAAATAAATTGCTTCAGTATTAACAATAGAAATTGAGACAACACATTCACATTGTTATTCTGAACTGTTTTGTACACAGAGGCCAACATTTTCAAAATCCATATTTTGCCACCTAAATGTGGGATTTTCAAAAGTACTTCAGTGATTTACCATTTCAGCCTTCTTGACTTCTGGAAGTTCAATATGGGCCCAGTTCTACAAATTGCTGAACACTCTGGTCCCCACTCAGGAAAGCGCTTAAGCATGTGCTTGATTTCAAGTACTGCAGTGGAACCATTCACATTCTGCAAGTTAAGGACCAAAGACCGAGTGCTCAGCACCTTGCACAATGGAGCTCTATATCCGAGTGTGGGACTGGCTGCAACATAACGCCAGCTATTTGCTTATCAGTTTTGTGTGTGTTGTATGTACAGTTAATGAGACTCTGGACGGATCTTTTTCTTTATGGATGAGCATTTTAAACATATAACTTCTTAGTAGAAAAATATTTCTGTGCAAAATCTGAAAAATCTGTGCAAAATCTGAAAGCAAATTAGGAAACTAATAAAGGTAACAAGGGTAAAATTTTAGCAATTTTAAATTAAGATTCCCTTTGATTTCAGTGGGGCTAGGATTTCATTCTCAGTCTCTTTCTTACTTAGGAAGCCAAGTGGCAAATACTACTCCTATTTCAGTACATATCAGCAAACAAGCCCGTAAAGAATTTTATTTGGATTTAATCCTAGTTTGTTTTGATTTGACTAATCCACATTGCAGAACAGGGGGCAGAGTGCAGGTGTCAAAGTGATGAGAGGTGAGATGCAGACAGAGGTTTTAGTTGACCAGAATCTTGTAAGTGAAAGAGACAAGGAGCCAACGAAGGGGGGTTGACGTGGTCAGAGCCTTGAGAAGGTAGGATTGTTTTAACTGCTGAATGTTGGGAAGATTGAAGACGGGATAAAATCATTGAGGCTGGAGAGAAAGTAGTTACAATAGCCCAGGTGAAGTGTTCATATTCTTTTGACCAGAGGCATGCCCCTTTGCCCATAGTTGTGTCCTTTGTACTTCCCAAAACTACACCCATAACACATTCTTCAAAATTAAAAGAAAACAGACTACATACCAGCTAGTGTTCCAGACTCTTACTTTCAATACACACATCTTTCAGCTGACACTGCAAACACAAAGCAGGGCCTTCCGAATCCACTTAATCATACTATGGAAGTTTGAGACTCTCCTGAAATCAGCTGAGTAAAACCCTTTCTGCTTCAATAAGCTTATTCATCCAGGTAGAATTCTGCCTACTACATGATTGAACACACACCATATTTAGCTCAGAAAGTAGCAATATGTGCAATGTTATCAGTGAAGGTATTGCTTTCTCTTCTGCACAATCACAGACCATGATGGAATCCCTCTTCAAGATCCTATAAACCTAATTCTCACCAGGATTAAGTCAACTTTTGCTAGCCATTTATTATCCGACGGGGGGAACCAAGTATAAAAATCTAGGAACACCAGAGCTCAAGTTAAATACTCAGCTTAAGTATTTAAATACTTAGTTATCTCAGATTAATACATACTGAAAGGACAGCATAAAGGACCAGACTAGACTGATTTCAGTGGAACTATGCTGATTTACCTAGTTAAGATTCTGACCCTAATTTACAGTCCCTCCTATTTCTTCTCTTAGAAATGCTGGTTTATTATTAATGTAAAATATTAACTTTCCGTTATCTGCGGTTTTGTTCCTATAAGCTACCTGGGTCCAAATTGTTCAGATAAGTATTGGATAAGCATACAAACTTTGAGTTGCTTATCTGAACCAAACCAAACCACTGAATCTTTTGAAGTTGGTCCATTGTGGTCTATTAAGTGAAAACTACTCAATAGCTGCTAAAGTAACCTGATAAAGGCAAACTGATAAGGACCTAAATCTAGACTATCTACATAATAAATGGAGGCAATATAACTAAATGAGCTGTAAATTACAGCTTTAGTTGTGTCAGTTATTACAGCTTTAGTTATTTCCTGGCCAGAGCCAGAAGTGTAAACCAGAGTCATAAGCCAGAAGCAGAGCCAGGGATCAGTACCTGAGAGACAGCAGCCGAATGTTAGAACCATAAGGTCAACCAGAGTCATAAGCCAGAGGAGAGATGGGGCTGCAACAAGGGCAAGCACAGCTGCAGGCACGGTAGAAGTTAAGCAGCCACTGGTCTGCTGTGGGGGCCGGGCTTATATAAGCAGGGTGGCTAAACTAGCAGCCAGCCAGAGCTGTGGCCACTCTGTCAGTTCCAAGGCAGTGCAGCTGGGCTCACTGGTTGCCTAGCAGCAAAGTTAATCAGGGAGCAGGCCAGTATCTGGTCCTAGCTGGTCCAGGCCCTGCCAACTCTGCATCTGGGAATGAGCCTCCCAGCCTGGGTCCACAGACTTGTATTGGCAGTGCTAGCAAGCTAAAAAACAGCTGTGTAGACATTGTCACTCATGCTGGAGCATGAACTCTCAAGCCAACACACCCCAGCCCCCCAGGCTTGAAAGCCCGAGCTCCAGTCCGAGTCACAATGTCTACACAGCTATTTTTAGCCTGGTAGCTTGAGCTCCACTAGCGCGAGTCCCAGGTACAGACATACCCTGTGTGTGTTGGCACACTTATTTTGGAATGAGAGTACCCTATTTTGAAATAACTTAGATCAATTTTTTACAGTTTTCCATTTAAAAAAAAGAAAAAGAATAGGGCTCTTTTATTCCAAAAGAATCATGTTCTCACACAGATTTGAACAGATGTAACTAAAGATGTGAATTACAACCGATAGAGTTATTTTTGTTCCATTTACCATGTAGACAAACTGGACAGTCAGTAAGCCACTCGTGATCCCACCCCCCGAATAAGAATTTTAATGAAACTTTTTTCCTCCTACTCCCCAGCAGCACATGACAGGAGGACTCCAAAGAGAAAAAATGGGCTGGAAAAGATGGACTAGCATACTAAGGCTTAGACAGTGTCCTCGGGAGTTCATTAAAAATAGGACTTTATTACTCCGTTTGACAATGCCCAGCAAGATTCCAGCAGGAATTTGTGCTTATTTTAGGCTAATGGGAATTCTATAGACAAGTAATTTCCCATAGTCCCAGGAGAAAATATCAGATTAACATACTGTAGGTTGGTTCCATGTCCCCCGTTTCTAAAGCATCTTTCTTCTCCTATTTTTTCTTTTTTTCCCTCCCCTTCTATTTAAAAAGAAATCTCTCTATTGGCATGAAAAATAAACATCAGGATAAAGAAAACAGTCACAAGACAGGTTTTATTTATTTTTTGATAAATTATTCCTCAGGGAAAAGCCCAGACAAACTAGCACAGAAATATCAGATCAAGCCAAAACCCCCTTGCAAATTCAGCTGTATGTCACTGACATTAAACCTGTTGGCCAAGTTAAGAGAACTGCAAATCCCATATGTGGATATTATTAAATCTATTTTCACATATTTCATAATGTTAAAGAATCACTGACACCTCCTGGCAAATGCTGAAATTCTACGTGGAGACAATTCTGCATAAGTAATGTAGCTAGTATTCCTCTTCTGTTTTTTATTTGTGTGCAAAAAAACATGTTTCCGAGAGGCTCATTTGTTTCTGCTGCTTATACTTCACTTGGTGTGATATACATGCAGAGCAGAGAGCCTGTGCAATGTCCTCCACACCACTTACACCCAACATTAAAGAGACAAATCCAGCTCCCTCCTGCATAGCCACAGAGTCCCTTTTTGCAGCTGAACCACTGCAGTGCCGTTGCACGCAGGATGTGGATGTGCAGGAGCCTCCTACGGGGCAAACAGCATAGCATAACAGCACCTGGGTGGGATGCAGGTAGCGATTCACATCTGCATAAATCCCTCATTACTCCTCCTCCTGTCAAGGAAGTTGCCACATAGTAATCTATGAAGGCTACCTCAGCCCACCATGCATATTTCCAACTCCCAATCCAGCTACTAATGTGGGGTGACAGAGGATTTGGCTTAAGAATGCGCTGAGATAATATTTACCCCTCGTGCAGAGGACCACAACATTTCAATTTGAATTTGGGCTGCATGAGGGGCTACTGATAAAGACCCCTCCACAGCCCTGTGTGTCAAGGAGTAGTTCTCTGCACTAGCCCTACATAGTACAATGTGCATAGCAACGAGGAGGGTGGGTCAGGAGAGAGACCAGGGGATCTGCGTTACATGGCCCCATAATATTGTCCAAGAAGCTACAGTTGCTACCATAGTGAAAGTGGACATAACGGAGATATAGGTCTGCCCTCTGCCCCCACTCTCTTGGCAGCTGAAATTCACCTTCGCAGATGCCCTATATTTCACCTGTATGTGGTCAAATGAATTCCACTCTTTTATAATCTGACATGAACACAGTAAAACAACAAAATGTGTGATTAGAGCACCACTAGTTCCTGAACTTGTACAGTCTTTAAACAATGGACAATTTCACATTTCATACAGTATGTGCTGCAATAGATAAGCACAAAAAATGGGATCTATCCACATGCAAAGATTGTAAGAGTCTTACCACAAAAGTATCGCAAGGTCCCAGAGCTCAGGCTCCAGCTCAAACTCAAATATCTACAAAGCAATTTGACAGACCTGCAGCCCGAGCCCCATGAGTCCAAGTCAGCTGACCTGAGCCAGCCATGCTGTTTAGACCTACCCTCAGCAGCCAGAACCAGATGCTTCAGAGGAAGATGTAGAAACACCACAGTAGGCAGATATAGAATAATCTGCCCTCCCCCCCGCCCACTCTCCTACCCAGAAATGTTAGGGCTCATTCTAATCTCTAATAGTTACAGACCGTTTTAAGCCCTGAATCGTGAAATTTAATATCCCTTCCAAACATTTTGTTTTTGTGAATTATAAGTCTAGATATTTTGATATTCAAGAAGGCTTGCAATGTCATTGCCTGTGCTATAATCCACTTCTGTTACAAAATAGGATTATTTTTAAGGATTATCAATGGAGCATATGTCACAAACACTTAAATCATTACCAAATATTTTTAAAATTAACCATTAACAGTGAACAAGTGCAGAACAGAATAAATTGCATATAAAGAAAAGTAAAAGATAGCACCAGACTCAGCCTAGAACAACATAAAACATACTTAGGGCTTGTCAACACTACTGCGTGGGGTCAATCTAAGATACACAACTTCAGCTACATGAATAGCATAGCTGAAGTCGACGTACTTAGATCTACTTACTGCGGTGTCTTCACTGCGGTAAGTCGACAGCTGATGCTCTCCCGTCAACTCCGATTGCGCTTCTCGTTCTGGTGGAGTACTGGAGTCGACGGGAGAGCGCTCAGCAGTCAATATAAACGCGATAAATCGACGCCCGCTGGATTGATCTCTGCCCGCCAATCCAACGGGTAGTGTAGACAAGCCCTTAGAGTAACAAACACCCTTAGCGTCCCACCTACTACATCTTTGCACGGCACTCTCATAGCCATCCAGCAGAGATGCACATTAGCAGGAACAAAGAGTGGAGTATGGCTCACAGTTATAGTACACACATCTTATCCATCTCTGATCCACTAATAACAAACACTTATTCAGAGAGCAAATAATTTATTTTTAGAGATGGAGAGAGCCCCAAATTAAAATGACATCTGTCCAGCTAAATACAAAAAAGCTGCCAAATCCGTTTCTATAATCCTCAATGACCTCATATGTTTTCATTAAATGTATTGAATAAAATGAGAGAAGAGAAAAGGCACTTCCCCCCCCCCCCATGCTACAGTGACAGGACATACTGGACTGGGATTCAGGCTGAAAACCACTGTTCTATGGTAAGAAGAATCTTTACCCCTTACACATAATCTGCAGACCCCCCTTGCCCCCACCCTCCCAGAGTCCACTGGTTTAAGGGTAATATATTGTTTTTATCTCAGCAGCTTTCTCATTGCATAGGCAGGTAAGGTTTTTGTTGTTTCAGTGAAAGCAGAGAAGAACTGCTAGAAGACATTTAAATATCACACACAAGTGTGCAATTAGTAGCAAGGGATCACTGTTCAGTATGCAGCTAGGAGAAGGAAAAATTCTCCCACAATGTTTTGAATTCTGATTATTTTTGTGTGCATAGATAGGTATGCATAGGTATTCAGCAGAGTGCTCAGCTGGATGCACAATCAAATGCATAAAATCCCATTTTCAACTGCTGTGGTGACATGGACTACATAACTGGAAGTATTACAGCCTCAAAATCAAATCATTAGGAGGCCTCCCACATAATAAAACAAAACAACCAGATTTCCCGCCTATTTTTATGGTCATCACAAACTGTTTGAAACTGGCTTCTTCTTTCATACACAAAGCCAATTTTGAAATTATACTCCCTACCTTTTGTTCATGATATTATAGACACCTTTATATTTTAAATGACAATAGCCAACCATACATTTCTACATAAGGTTGGGAAACCTGGCATTAACAAAGAATATTACAAGGGAAATTGGTAACAACCCCTATGTTTTGGTTGCCCAACCCTTTCCATTATAAAAGATTCTGGTGACTTGTTGAGAAACTCTAACACCACTATTGTTTGCAATAGACCTTTGAAATTAGGCATGGAGAAATCCATTGGGCTCAAGAAGTGCCTTTTCTTTGGCCCAGGAAATGTTGTTCAGGTTTAACTGAGATGTGAAATGATGATTTTTAAACAGTTTATTTCTCTTGCTTGAGTTGCTCAGGACCTTTTGGGGGGGGGGGGTAAACAGCTTACCAAAACAATATCTGAATACAAATATTCTGAGGCCATATCCCATGCTACCACCAAAGCAGGGGTACATCCTGGGAGCTGTAGAGGAAGAGGGAGGGAAGTGGGATCCCCAGTTTCCACCCAGACACACTACATGGCCCCAGCAGATCACACACACCCCCTTTGGGGGCCACCACATGGGACAGGAGCTCTCCCCAGCCTGCTGGGTGGAGGGCAAGAGAGACAAAGCAAAAACCAGGCTCCCCACAAAGACATATCCCAGAGGCTTATTTCCTCCCCTACCCCCCAACAGGCAGAAGAGTCTTTATTTGCTACCAGCTAATCCAGTTAGTTCTGTAGCTCAAGCAGTTTTGAAGGTTCAGGTTTCAAACCTTGCTGATGATGTATGCTGTGGGGGGGGCCCTCCAATTTTACCCAATAGTGGTTACCTTTTTTTAAAAAACTTTAAATACACTAAGAAATTACAATATAAAATTATGTTATTTAAGTGGCAAAGCCAAGCTCTCAAGAGATAGAAAATTCCAGAATTTAAGGTTCCCCCTGCAAACATAATTCTGCCCCTTGTGCATGTGTGTTCTGATCAAGTTTTAAATTACATACTACTTTTTTCACCAAACCTCTGCCTCATTCATTACACAGGAAAGACCCACAAGCAGGGAAAATCAAGGTTCCAGGGGCAACCTTAAATTTTTGCATTTCCTAACTTTTGAGTCCTTGAATTCGTAACCTTAATGTATTTTAACTTGGATTTTTTGTATGTAATTTCATATGCAAGAAAGCGACCATCTATGCATCTGGTATGAACATGGGGATTTGATTTCCAATCAGTTCAAAACATAGTTTAGGAACTTTTATGCTGTAAAGCTAAAGCAAAATATAATTTATAGTTTGTGTCAATGAAACTTGTAACTATAAATTCATACATTTTTAGGAAACAGTTTAATTTCAATGTCATTTTAAGGTGGGCCTCTCCCTTTCCTTGGCTTAAAAAAAAAAAAAAAGTGTCGGCGTTTTAGACAAATCTATGAATTTGGGTTTGCCAGGCACGTTCAGAAATCTAAAGCTGGACTACAGAGGCAAAGCATAAATAGATCAGCCATCAAATGTCTTTAACCATCCAGGAAAAATACATATCCATCATGTCTCTTCTGCCTGAATTATAGAGTAGTCTGTTTTCCTGCCATTATATTTTTTCCGGCAGGGTGGTAGAATGTTTGCATTAGGTTTTGGATTCAGAATTCCCCAGCAATTTATTCTATCCTACTTCCCTCCCAAAGTCACCCCTACCATCACTGGGGAATTTAAAAAAAAGAGAGAGAGAGAAAGTAAAAGCTGGCTGAATCGGAAATTCTTTACTTCATTAACTGAGTACTATTGAGCAGTCTCTCAACAGTTTTACAATGTTTTATGGCATATTACCTCACTGTGTCACTATAAAAAAAAAAGACACACTTTCTACTGATTTTAATTACAAAATGCATCACTTGTATAAGTATGGTAATTATGTAAAGAACATATTTCTTTATTACCACAGTTCATGTATTATATAGTAAAGGACCTCCCCCCACAAAAAAGAAGTGGGAATTTAACAATTAGCTAATTCAATTTCTAAAGCACTTTGAAGATGAAAAATGCTAGCTGAGAATTAAGCATGTGTTGTTTGCATTGTTGCCTAGTTCCCTTTTTAGGAAATTTTAGTTTAAATTATCCCCAGATGCAAGTAGTTTTTACTAAAGTCTCAACTTTTTAGAAGATTTATGGCTCATTGCTATCATGTATATTAATAGAATTCAATAACTAAAATACACTGTGTTGGTGAGGGGGATGTTTGTTTTAAACAGATATGCAGAAATAGCAGCAGTTGCCATGTTATTTTCTGAACTGCACTTCTCTTTTTCATCACTGAAAAACAGGGGATGAGGGAGCTTCTGGAAGTATATGGAGTAAGCATCTGCCTATTTATTCACTTGGAGGAGACAGCAAAGAATACCAGCCAGCCAGAAACCTATGAGCCCGTAGGTGTGAAATGTGAAATCTCTAATACGGGGAAGACAGAGGTTTGCTTGAATGTTCAAACCAGCTATCACTTTACTTTTGACCACAGCAATCTCTGATGGATGTGGTGGGAATGATGGTTGGGTTGATCTTTACATTGGTTGATCATGACAACAAACAATGAAAACATGCAGAAAACAAGTTTTGGAAAGGGAAGGGTGAATTCCTTCATATCAAATAGGGAATTATTTGGGAGACAGAATAGAAAAGTAATGAATATGTAATAGGGTAGCAGCAGCAAGGACTCTTCATCTTCTGAGGGAAACTTGGCAGTCCTTCCAAATGTTTGGAGTTTGTTTCACTAATGCTATTAAGATTTTGTTTCCATTTAGTGCTTAGCCTCACGTTGGCATCCTTCCTCTGGGAATATTATTATAATTTCATCATAATAATAAAGCACTACTAATGAAATAGAAACAAAAATGTGTTTTAAGGTATTATGAGATCTTGGAAACTAACTAATTTACATGTTCATATTATAACTATGTATCTCCCCGTAGCTTGGGGATTTCTTAAAATTACTGCCATTTGGGGGGCCACCAGTAGCCAGAGATGGAAAGCTTTAGACTTCACTCTGCATCTGGCAAAACAAATTCAAGAACTGAGAAACTATTTTTAAAAAAGAGAATATATGAAGGAAACTGCACCTTTGCATTGCTCACAGCAGGCTCCTCTCTGCTTAATGACCAGAGAACACTCCTTGGAAAGCACCGGACACTTCTCTCGTTTGCATGTCACTTCCTTATTCTAGGCAAAAAAAAAAAAGGCAAAAGTTGTTGAAAGCAAAAATCAAACATTTATTCTCCATTTCATGACACTCTGAAAGTGAAATATGGGTTTAGTAAGTCACTCCCTGCTTGACAAGAGACCTTTGTGATTCAAAATAATCAGAAATCCCCTCATAGAAACAGGCAGTATTTTTCCCTTATGGTACATACTGAGAAGAGAGGACCAGGGTGGGAGGGCGGAAAGCACAACATTAAAAGGAGATCTAACCTAGATAAAGTAATGCCAAAGGAAATGTGTGATTCCTTTTCCCATTCTAATATTACTTTTTGGTATACTGTAGAAATGATAATATTTTTGTAAACTATATTTCAAACTATTGGAGTACCTGGTCCAAGACTTCCTTGTGTGAACAAAAATATTTGCGCACAACTGTCCAACAGTCCCAAATAGTACATGAATTAAAGTGCAACCGTCTAAAGTTCCAAGCCAAATAATAACTAAGTTGGTTTTGAATGGATTCAGTATAAAATAAAAAAGAAATATAAATGCCAAGTGAGGAGATATTTATGAAAAGTTCATAGCACAGAGACAACTCTCTGATAATAGGGCCATATTAACAAAAGTGTTTCAAGCATTTTCATTTGCTATTATTTCTAAAATGACAGCAGTTTTAAATACAGTAAAACCTCAGAGTTATGAACACCTCAGTAATGGAGCTTGTTCATAACTCTGAAGTTTTGTAACTATGAACAAAACATTATAGTTGTTCTTTCAAACATTTACAACTGAACATTGACTTAATAATTGACTTTGAAACTTTACTATGCAGAAGAAAAATGCGGCTTTTAGCCATCTTAATTTAAACAACTACAGGAACAGTTTCCTTACCTTGTCAAATCTTTGTTTTTAAACTCTCTCTATTTTTTTAGTAGTTTACATTTAATACAGTACTATACTACATTTGCCCCTCCCCCCCTTTTTTTGGGGTGGGGGGGGGTCTCTGCTGCTGCCTGATGGCGTACTTCTGGTTTCAAATGAGGTGTGTCGTTGACCAGTCAGTTCATATCTTTGAGGTTCTACTGTATATATATATATATATATATATATACACACATACACATACACACACACACACACGCACAGAGCTTAAATTCAGCCAGAGCCATCCAGAGCAAAGCTCCGGTAAATATTTTCAAACCCGTGGGAGCACTGGTGCCTCCCACAGGCTAAAGCCCTGAGCCCCAGGACTCTGGGAAACACTGAGGGAGAATTTAAGCCTTGTACACACATAACAATGCACGTAGGGCCTGATAAAGTTAAGCACATGCTTAACTTTAAATATATGCTTATGTCTCATTGCAGTCTGTGGGATTTAAGCATATGCTTAAAATTAAGCACATACTCAATTATTTGCTAAATAGGTATGGAATTAAGCACATGCCTAGGTGCTCTGCTAAATCAGAGTCTTAATACAGCTACATTTATTTGGGATTGCTGCTTTGTTTGAACATCTCCCAGGGAACAGATTTCATGCCTCATGAGAGTAAATGCTCATTAATGCTGCTTAATTGGGAAAGTGATAGCAACAACAAATCCATTTGTTGGTGATTCATTTGTCCAGTGCTAAAGGGTTAATCAGTGTTTAACTAGTTGTCATACACAGGAGATTCTAAGATCCAATCATTTAATACATAATTTGCAAATAAAAAGACTAAAAGATGATGTAATGAATAATTTGTATTCAGTAAACATTTTCTTCAGTTAGGGCCTAGTATTGCACTGTACTGAGTAAACTAAAACTCCTTGGATTCAATGAGAATTGAGGGGGTTTGGTTCCTCTCAGGAGCAACTCAGTACCAGTATTGGGCCCATAAGATTATTTTGCAAGTATAACTTTTGCATTCCCTAACATTTTTGTGTTTAAATGTGTCAGTTTCTACATTGGGTTAACACAGGAATTCTGATTCTCCACTGCCTTTCACCTACACTGCACTGGTGTAAATTACTACACAAAGTGCAAGGCAGAGGACAACCACTCCAAGGGTTATTTTTGCATTTGATTTACAGTACACACATGAATTTATACACCGCATAGCATACACACGTAAGTATACATACACAGCCAAATACTCAGCTGATATAAATTGATGTGGTTACAGTGACTTCAATGGAGCAACCACTGGCCCAAAATGTTCTAATGTATCATCTCTCAGTGCATGGTCAAATAATTGAGAATAACAATTCTTTAGAAATATATAATAAATTATTCTCTCTTTTTTGTTGTTCGACTATGAGCTGGCACAAAAGCAGTTAAAGTTTCTCCCGTCCTACCCCTCCCCCAAACTATCTATTTTTAAATCCTTCTCAACTCCCAGTCCCCTCAGGAAAATCCTAGGAAAACAAATAAGCTTTGCAACATGACCTGAAGGCCATCAGATCTGGGATCTATCATACCAAGGGGTAGGGTGACCAGATAGTAAGTGTAAAAAATTGGGACAGGGAGTGGGGGGTAATTGGCACCTATATAAGAAAAAGCCCCAAATATCAGGACTGGCTCTATAAAATCGGGACATCTGGTCACCCTACCAAGGGGCCAAGCTAGTGCAGAACTTCCTTTAACAACCTGCCACCAGCCCCAAACTCATTTAAATCAGAGAGCTGGTTGCTTGAGCCCTCAGTTTATCCCATCTGTCTTGGGATCATGAGAGATACAGGCAGTTCCTAAATTGTCCAGGATCCAAACTACATAGGGCTTTACAGCTTAACCTCCACCTAGATAACAACTGGTAACCACCACAGATCACATATTTGATGTACTCCATGTGGGAAATCCCATTTAAGTGGGCAGCCACAATCTGCACTCTCTGCAGTTCCCTGAGGTTCTCAAGACATAGTCCCATAGAATCACTAAAACGTGCAGTGTATCTGAAAGTGACAAAAGCACAGATACTGGTGGAGAGGTCTGCACCCCAAAGAAAAACACACAACCCTCTTGCCATGTGCCAATGTTGATAGGCTGGGATATTGCCAAGAATGCTTTTCTTAGTAAGAGGTTATTATAATTTATGCCTTGTCCTCAAACTGTTCAGAAATCATCAGACTACCCAAGAGGGTAAAATAATTGCATATTATACTGCCACCATCCTATAAAGAAAAGCTAGTGACCAAGGTGAAGTATACCACTGAATATACTAAGAAGAATTAACACAGGAATGTATAGCATTGCGAGGGCCCTTCGTTTTCAGTTTTTATTTTGTTCAATTTTTCTCAGGAATTTATCAGTGTTTATTGCCACAACAACAAAAACAGGTGACAATCAGTGTCAAAAACTATTAATAATTTTTCTGGGTAAATATCGGGGTTTATTTTGGTGGACGGAAAGACAGGCAGGAAAAATATTCAGTGGATTAATGCTTTGAATTCTGTTCATCAATGTCATTTGCTGCAGAACTAAAACAGAACTCAAAACTCAATGCCACCTCAGAGTTTAAGAAAACAATGTATCTAATCCCCAAATAAAACTTTTCATTTGAATAAAGTTTCCTATTGTAGACCTAGAACTATTAGCCTATAAATATTTACATTTTTAATTAGGCCATACCATTTGCAGCGTATACACTCAACTTCATCCTTTTCTCCTGTTTTAGTTTTTTTAAAACTTTTGAATACTTCCTTGTGTTCTGAAACGTATTCTGATACAGATTTTCATTTTCTTCCCACTTTAGAGTGTCAAATCTTTAAACTGTTATCTGCTAACAGCTTGAAATGTGTACGTGCTGGGTGTGAGATTCATCAGTACATTCAGATGCGCACGCACTTCAGAGCTTGCGTGCGTGCCTCTGTTTGTTTATTGTGTGCATCTCCTAGACAAATACATAGTCTTATTTCAACAGGCAGCTTTGCCTATACACACACACAGGTAATACA
This sequence comes from Terrapene triunguis, assembly GCF_002925995.2. Classification (NCBI taxonomy): domain Eukaryota; kingdom Metazoa; phylum Chordata; order Testudines; family Emydidae; genus Terrapene; species Terrapene triunguis. The sequence goes on along the minus strand of NW_020698066.1, from coordinate 4,843,460 downwards.
TATATCTCATGCAATGTATTGTATTTTCCTAATAAAACAAGTTATTTTTACATATTTGAATGATACAAAAGTAGGGTGAAAAATCAGGAAAAAAAAATGAACATCACTTTTTGTAAAACCCAGGAATTTTTCAGTAAAAATTGGTTTAAACTGAAAACGAAGGGGCTTATCCATTGTCTGGTTAATAATAGCTCCTCAATCTTTGATTTTCCCCTGTGATTGTCAACTACACTGAACAACCCTAGCACTGAACAACGGTAGGGAAAAGGAAAAAAAAAAAACATTTATTTTTTAAAGTAAAATTTTGCTACTTGAAATTCCTGTCTTAAATTTAGCCCTCTGAAGTGAACTCCACCTATAATTACTAGTCCAGTTCATTAAATGACACAGGTGGCCATTTACCAGATGCTAGTGTGTCTCTCAATGGATTTTATGGCTTAATTAGAGACTGAAAAAAAATCAAAGAGGTAGAAAAATGTCATTCAGAAAATTGAAGCACAAGAGGCTCTGCACATCACCCCTTTGCCTCCGTTTGCTTCCTGTGGCCTTGCTCAAGGTGCTTGTGAAGGAAAATGTAAAGCTTTTATTACAAGCCTCTTGGACTTAAAATCACAACTTTAATCTTCTCACAGTCACTGCCTAATCTGGTGGAGAGTAGAAAGGGCTTGATTCTTACACCAGCATCAACCAGGAATAACTATTGAAATCAGGGACGGCTCCAGGCACCAGCTAAAGAAGCAGGTGCTTGGGGCGGCCAATAGGAAGGGGCGGCACTTCGGGCGCTGTTGGGGCGGCATGTCCGGGGTCTTCGGCGGCAATTCGGTGGCGGGTCCCTCAGTCGCTCTGGGAGCGAAGGACCTACAGCCGAATTGCTGCCGAAGAGTGGAGCGGCGCGATCGCGCTGCCGCGGCCTTTTTTTTTTTTTTTTCTTTTTTGTGCCGCTTGGGGCGGCAGAAAACCTGGAGCCGGCCCTGATTGAAATCAATGTGAAATCAGTGTAAATAAGAATCAGGCCCTAAAGTTGTTAACGAATGTGCAGTTGTAGTCAGAAACATGACTATTGTAACAGATTGTAACTAGTGTGACAGATTCACTGACACACTACTCCAGTTTTGCACCTCTCCAGTGTTGCAAAGCAACCATAAAGCTGGATTTAATCGGCCAGTTAAACTGAGTTTAATGGCAGTTTTGCAATGCTGGATTGGCACAAAGCAATCAGAGCACATTAGTGAAATTGGCTCTACAACTTCTTATTCAATGCAGTATGCCAAATTCTGCTTTTACTTACACCAATGTAACACTCTTGCCTTAAACTGATTTGATCCAGGCTGAAATCAGTGTAAGTGGGAACAGAATCAAACCCACAGTATCTGCTACCTGTGGACCAAATCCTGAGATCCATATTCAAAACGATTCATGCAAATCCTCATTTAATTTAATGGAAGTTTGCCTCAGAAAAGGCTGAGTAAAAACTGAGGGCTTCATCACCCCCTCCTGTGGAAAAAAAAATCCCCTGGCGGAGTTGAAGGGAAGAAAATCTCTACACTATACCCCTAGAAAAATTTCTGCTTAATTGTTTCATGGGGGCAATGGTGGTAAGAGAGGACTTGCCAAAATACAATACAGATCATATAAGCTGATTTATAGACTTCATGAATCTCAAAGTATCTGCAGGAGGAAAGGGTGATCCAGGCAGACCCTGTGTATCCATGGGCCTCCTCTGCTCTGGGGCAATATAGCTCCATTGGAGCCATGCTACCAAAGTATCAACAGCTGGCAACTACCCATAGGACTCCAATTTAAAGGAGGAATCACTGTTGCAGATGACAGGGAGGGTGACCAAAAAGGATTACACCCCAATTTGGATGACCTTTGTTCCCTGATTGCCAGGGGATTGCTGCATCCCCTCTACCATAACTCTACATCCTGCCCACCCACTCCTCCCCTGAGCACACTAATTCCCTCTCCTCTCACATACATCCTGACCTTCCTCTGAGTTTGGAGGTGGGACTGGAGATGGGTGTAAGGATGAGCCTTCTGCTTGCATTTAAAGGGGGTGCAATTGGGTCCTGATTAAAGATTTCATATTTGGCCCCATATATTTGATTTAAATCCGCTTACTTCACTGCCAAAGACAAGTTTTTATTATCATCGGCACCACAGAACTAATAAAACAATGGCAGGACAAGTTGCATCCTACGCTGCTTCATGCATCATCAACAACATTTTCAACTACATCATGATTGTAGAATCTTCATCACTGATCATGATGATGGAAGAAGTAGATAAGAACCTATCATGATTTTCACATTCCAAGATCACTTCTTAGATCTGAGAGTTAGAAAAGGCATATTACCAAATTTGGGCAATAATTGAGAAGAAAAAGATAGTCCCAACATGGAATTTTACAGAATAACTTTTCTGAATTTCAAGGTACAAGTAATACTACAACATATATTATTGAAAGCCTCCCTGTGTGTCAGATTTCTCCATGCACACAGAAAGGGGGAAAGCACCACTGACATAAAAATTCTAAAGGACAAACATCTTATGTCAAATTCAGCTGTGACATTATTATTCTTAGTATTTGTATTACAGTAGCTAGTAGCTAGACTTAAGACGCCTCAAAAAAGATCCGAGCCACACTGTGTGTACAAACACACACTAAGAGATAAAACAGAGCATACAGTCTAAATAGTCAAGACTGACAAAGGGGGGGGGGGAAGGGAAGGACTATTTATTATATTCATTTTACTGATGGAAAAAAATCGAGGCACGGACAGATTAAGCGACTTCCCTAAGGTCGGATAAGAAGTCTGTGGCTGAGCCAAGAATTAAACACCAATCTCCTGAGTCCAGTGCCTTAACCATAAAGCCCTCTTGCTTTCAACATAAACAAGCGTAACTCCCCTGAAGCTTGTGGAGTTGCACTTGTTTCTTTCAGGACTGATTTTAGCCCTTAAACTATTGCTGAATATACTGTTATGGTGCTTTAGTCTTTCATATAAGAGCACATTTTTAGCAAAACTCAAGACCAGGAGGCCTTGATGTGGAGGAAAGGGTTAACACTATGCATATCATTCATACAAGACAGAAGATAAAGCAGGGCTGGTAAATCATTGTTTAGTCTATTGTAGTCTGGTGTTATACAATGCAGATCTCCTAGGCCCATGGTGTGCAAGAGTAAGAAGATAAAACATTACCAAACAAGGAGGAATTCTTGAGGGGGTGAGGGGTTTCACCCAGCCTTCCAAAACATTGCTTGTAACATGTACCACCAATCTGCTTATTTAAATTTCTCTTTCTCCTCCCCATTAGTTTTGCAAGGGTGCAGCAGGGTGAGCCAGCAATTGAGCCAAATGGATTTTAACAGCAAGCCCTTTCCTTCCAAATAAGTTCTGCCCTCTAGTAATCATAACATTTCATTACTTGTCCAAGCCATACATTTGAGGAATTGTTAACTAGCAGCATGAAGGAGAGCTATATTATCAAATCAGCATCTGTGTTGTCAACATTGTTTCCGAAGCTGTTGAAAGCTCTCAGATACTTTGATACTGCTGTTCTCAAGAGAAAACCTCTCAGACTGCAACATGCAGAAGCCAGCTTTTATACGAGTGTTTTTTTGTTTGTTTGTTTCATTAAAAGGATATGCACTTGGGCACTGAAAAGTGCAGACGAGAAACGTGGCTCATATATACATAAACCATTTGCTAAATCAGAAACCTGGGAGTCAGTCAAAATCCATAATAGGATCCCAAGATTCATAATAAATAACTTGTAATTATAGTCCTACACAATAGTTATTTTAAACAGATGGTTTATGGATTCACATCTGGGATTTTTTTTTTTTGTAATTTAATGTTCATATACACTCAGAGAGAAAGGGAGAGACCATAACTAGACTGCAGCTAGGTTTGTTTTATTAGTGTTGGGGAAAAAGTAATTTTTTAAAAGGGGTCAAGCTGATTCATAACAATACTGCCACATCTGATGCAACTCCCTTGTGACTACTCAGCAAAGACATGTAGGGTTCATGCTCGGAATCTCAGACTCACATGGAATAAAGGACTTTGGGAAGGGCTGCAGAGTCTGACTGAATCGTCTTTCCTGTATTAATTGAGTCCTGGAGAATTATATTTCTAACATGTTCAAGAGAAGTTTAGAATATTTTGTTTGGAACCCACGTTTTTTTCACCTCTCCCAAACCTTGCCACTGAAATTCTCTTCCTCAAAGTAAGTGCAAAGGAGATTAAAATTCATTTACATAAAAGATAAGTTAGCCAGAGGCTATTTTAGTGCTAGAACTTCATGTTGCCTTTTCTGGAGCTTCCTCTCATCATAATTTGTTCATTTGCAACTTATAGCTCATATTTTTACCTTCCATCAAAGAACTCTGTGCATAGTACCCAATTCTAATGACAAAGTATATCAAGACTAACAGTCATAAGCTCACATGGTACAGTAAAATAAAATGTCAACATGAAAAGAAAGAGTAAAAAACAACTGAATGTTTGGCAGAGACCTTGCACAGGACTTGTGCCAAACCACAGCTTGAAGCAGCAGCAGCCAAATTCCTACTGGATTCCCTATTGGGTCTCTGCTGTTTCACAGAACAACCACTAGGAGGACTACTTTCTGTAGCCTGCGTTTGGCTTGGAAGAGAAAAAGATTAGGAGCCCTTGTTTCTTGGGGGCATGCAGCAGGGTGATGCAGTTGACTATGTTCTGAGTCCATTGTTTTACTGGCCACTATAGGGGTAGAATCATGTAGATTTTAAATATCTATTCTGTGCCTCTTTGTTAAACAGAAAAAAATATTACCTAAACTTTCATTTAAACAAACAAAAAAAATCTGTGCAGAAAGGGGAAACAAGGAAGACTGACAGAGAAGGTTGATACCATGGGATAGAAATATGAGCTGACATTAAGGCCCAATCCTGCAGTTACTTCCAACCACTATTTATGTTATGGTGATCACACTATTGCACTCTTCAGATAGTTCGGTCTTAACTTCATGCCTGGATTTCAGTGGGATTACCCACACAACATAAAATTAAGGACATGCTTAAATTTTTGCAGAATAGGAGCCTAACTGTGTGCATTCGTTCTCTGAAACAATAATGTAAGTCATGCTGAAAGCCTTCAAACAAGGATAAAAATCATCCTTCAAGAATTTGGGGTGAAATTTTCAAAAGCACCCATGAAGGCTATGTCTACACTACCACTTATGCTGGTGGAATTTATGTCACTCAGGGGGGTGGATTATCCACCCCCCCGAGCGTCATAAATTCCACTGGCATAAGCGCAAGTGTGCACAGCGCTATGTTGCACAGTGCTATGTTGGCAGGAGAGCTTCTCCCACCGATATAGCTACAGCCACTCATTGGTAGTGGATTAAATTATGTTGACAGGAGAGCTCTCTCCCATTGGCATAGAGCGACTACATGAGAGGCCTTACAGCTGCATTGCTGTAAATTCCCTAGTGTAGACACAGCCTTAGGAGCACACTTCTCATAGAAAAATCAATGGGACATCTGCGTCGAAGTCAGGTCCTTTTGAAAATCCCACCCTTGATCATTTGGCACAATTGCTTAGCTTATGATTCAGATTCGAGTTCTACAACCTTCTCTCATGAGTATTGCTTACACAATCAAATACTCCCTCTTGAGTTCAGTGGGATTACTCTCTTCAGTAAGTACTTCTCTGCAGGAGTAAGAATTGAAAAATTAGGCTCTGAGTGAGAAGAGAGAGGAGAAAGCACTCACAAAGCAGTGGGGTGTGAGAAAATGTCTCACCACTGACAAATGGGGTAAGAAAAAATTCTCATTTTCATTGTTTCCCCTCAAATTTGTTTAATTGAATCTAGATACAAATGAAAACATTTGCAGGTAAAAATATTAAAACAAAAAAAAAGTATACTAAAAAACTTTGGTGCAAAATGGAAAAAATATTTCTCTGTGAAACTGACAATTTTCTGCAATAACGTTGTCTTGATTTACAAATTTAAATCTATACCCTGCACACATTGAGGCATGTGCTTACCTTCCTGCATGCGACTAGTTCCATTAACTTTAATAGGAGTACACTGTGGAAGCAGTAAAACTAAAACATGAGTAAAACTAAGCACATCCTTAAATGTTGTAGATTGGGGGCTTGCTCGTGGTAAAAATGTTACCAGGTTTTCAGCATAAGGTTGTATTATACTCATATAAATGATATTTCATCATGAACCAAATATGTCAACTCAGTGCTTGCAAAAAAATAATAATTTCCCCCCCCCCATCATGTGAACACAAAACCACTTTTTTTTCCCAAATACAGCACACAGTAGTTTCTTGCTTGTTTCCACATTTTCATAATCTTAGGCTCCTATGTCCCAAATGCCCAAAGCAACAGGCCACTGTTGACATTGAGCAGGGCTAGTGCTACAGATCTCTCCGCAGTGGAGCTCTGCCAGTATCAACTGCTCCCTTCGGAATTTCAGTTCTCCCCCAGGAAGCACAATTAAAAACAAAGCTCTTGCTTGCTGAAAGAAGACCCCCAAATTTCACTGCAGATGTGTATTCCCCACCACAACCAAAAATCACATACTATGTACAAGTAGTTCAGTACTCACCACTCACAACCCCCTTTAGACCAAACATATCATTTCTGCAATGTGCCTGATGCTCACCAGCTTGGGGAAATTGACCTCTGTAGTCAGTTGCAAGCCTGATCTTCCCTGAAGACAGCCCAGTGGCCTGCTATTGCAGCACCATGAGTAGGAAGAGCTTCATTTAATATGATCATTTATTTGTGTTACTGTAGCATCTAGAGGCACGAGTGAGATCACGGGCCTATTATGCTAGATAGGGTACAAACACATATTAGGAGATGGCTCCTATCCTGGTGAGTTATAATTACCACAGACAAGATAGACAGAAAACCAATGCACACAGAGGTGAAGTAATTTGCCCATAGTACATCAATGGTAGAGCCAGGAATAGAGCCTAGGTCTCCTAGGTCAGTGCCCTATCCACTAAAACATTTTTCTAGGGTCAAATCTTTGTCTCAGTGAAGTCAAAGGCAAAGCTTCTCACCAGTCAACAGAATATAATATGAAACTCTCTGTCAATAGGGACATGAACCTCAGGTTTCAGCAGGGCCAGCTCCAGGCAGCAGCCCACCAAGCTTGTGAATTTCCTGATTTGTGTGCATTTAAAAATCTTAGCTACAATCTTCCATTAGGGTATTTTTTTAAATTAAATATAAATATGTTTTATATTTCTTTTAAAGTCTACATCTGACCTCCTTTGTTAAGCACTTTGAGATCTACTGCTGGAAAGAGCTATATAAAAGTGCTAGCATTATTAAAGGAGTAATAGTAAATACTAAATAGCTCTTTGTCGATGTTAATTTGCATAAGATTCAGCAGTCAGTAAGACAAGTAGAATCTTGGTCAAATAGGATGTGTGTCAGTTTGAATTTAAGTCTATGAATAAGAAAACATATTGTATTTTCCCCAGTTATAGCTGTGTGTCTCTTGCGCATACTGTACAACTATGCTGATCTAGCTAAACTGATGCAAACCCCTAATGTAGATAAACTTAAGCGAATTTAACCTTTGCTTAGAATAACCTTTGAAGTTTGCATAGTTAAGTTACCAAATTAAACTAAACTGATTTAAGCAAGGGTTAAACTATTTGAAGTGTTTCTATGTTAGGGATTTGCATTGGTTTAATAAGATTGGTTTAAAACCAATGTAGTTATACTGGTGCAAGTTTTCTAATGTTGACCAAGCCAAAGTTTGAAGTTCTATTCAATCTCTGAACCTTCCGTCAACTCCGACCTGTCAGCAGAGCAACCCTTCCACTTCTATTTCTTCCCATCTTGGCCCCATTGCCTGTGTTCTGTTTATTTCCCAGGGTTGGCTTTATTGCAGTAAAGTGAAGCACACCACCATGAAAATACAGAAAAACCCCAGAAACACATCAGTCCTCAAGTTCAAGATTTCCATTTTCTGATGAAGCCATACACAGTGTTTCTGTTTGATCTATGTACACAAAGTGGATAGTCCTTAATTTCTCTTCATGCTGTAATGTGACTTTACTGAACATTTATTTAAAACTGTTGCATTAACTCAGTTATTTTAATGAAATAAATGTATAAATATATTGTCTGAACAAGGACATACCCATCATTGTGTCTGAGAGCAACCTTTATTGCTTTTTGTATCCGATGTCTGCTTAGCTAAGCTTTTACACTAGAGATTCAGGTAGTGGCCTTTTGGGGCTGTCTTAAAGGCCAGAGCCTGTATGAAAAACTCTGAACAAAGAAACCCCTGAAGCCATGCAGTTTTAAAAGGGTTTACAAAGCCCACTGGGCCTCCTAGCTTATTTTGCAACAAGTCATATCCCATGAAGAAATTCACTTCTGTACAACCTAAAAACAGAGTTAGATTAAAGAAAAAGAAAAAAAGATGATCCCCTGCTGATCTGCCTGGTCTTTTACTGCCCGTATCCTCTAAAGAAAAGATGTTCTGATGATATATTACCCCAATACATCACTAAATGACAGTGTTCTCATGGTATTGTATCCTTAAAAATATGATGTATGCCAAAGGCAGTAACACGGGATACATAAGGGGTTCTTTTTATCCTTTAAAAATAATTTCAAAAAGACTTTTAAAAGTATGGTGGTTGTTGGTTTTGTTCACGGAATCCCACAATACACGTACCCTCCAAAAAAATCAAGGAGAGTCCTAAAAGTTTCTCAAAAATGGTAGATTACAAACAAAAAAAAAAAACAGCACACAACAGGACAGCATCAGAGAAGTTCTTAATTTAAGCAGGTTTTCATATAGGACCAAAGTGCTTGAGGAACAACCACAAAATAAAAATAGTAGCCCAAAAGAAAGTAGCAAGGGTTTGTTTTATAAGCACGTGGCCTCCGGACACGGCTCTTTTAGCCGTGTTCAAGTCTGTTAAGTGCTGACCCTGCTTTTTGTTTTCTTATGTGATCTTGCCTGTGATACACAGAAGTGTACAAAAAGAAAGAATTATTCACTGAGGTCTGTTGAGACAAAGGGGGTAGCAGTGCTGTGCCAGTTTCCATAGAGGAGCAGGTTAAAAAGGAGGTGCAAGGAACATGGCCATTTCAACCTGGACTTTTTGAAGGAGGCAAGAATTTTCAGGGTCTCCTCTCTCTGGCCTTCACCCAGCATTACCTCCTTTCTCTGCACTTCATAACCTCAGGTCAAACAGGACTGAGCTTTGTGCTGCAGTTATTAGTGTCACATTGAGGCAGTTGCTAATCACTGTATGGATAGCTTATCTCGGTGGTTGGCTTTTCAAAGAGCCTGATCCTCGTCCAATTGATATAATGAGATCAGAGTCAGGGCCCAAATGAGGTCATGGTCACAAAAGTGACTATGAAAAAATGGCACCTTATTTGACAGATCTTCTCCTTGTGTGTGTCTGCTTCATGACCACATTTTGTGGCTGGGCCACTGCTACTTTTGGGCTAGTTTGTGCAGTCCTTACTCACAATGAATACTTTCACTGCAGTCAATGAAACCACCAGTATGAGTTAAGAAGCTCAAATCTGGCTCTTTGAAGGAGAAACACTCAGAATGCCTTGTGGTACTAAGCAGACCCAGGTAATTACATATTTATTTGTAAATGTTTCTCTGGAAAGAAAGTTACTGTGTCTAAAAGAAGAAACTAATACTGCACAACCATGTGCAACCATTGAATTTTTCAGGCAGAAATCTCAGCCCTGCAGGGACAGTCTCACTTCTGGAAAGCAAATTCTCTTCTCTTTCACACATGTACAAACAGAGTCTAGAATGGCCAAAGCTTATGAATCTCAATAATAATAATATATTGAGCAGAAGCAATACAAATATATTTTTCATAGACTGTGTTCCCTTTTCCTCCTCCCTGCCCCTGGCTCCACTTGCACTGCTGGAAGTAACAAAAATACCTGTTTTTGACAAGTAAATGGAGCTGACATCAGACTGAAGAAACAGCGTGAATGAGCTATGCACAACCCATTTGTCATCTTGACAAAGTGACTTTTGGTCACCGGTGGGACACTTTAAAGACATCTGCATGGTTGGCCTTGACCACCAGCAATTCTTACAGCCTATAAGGGGCCCTGTGAGACTGAGAACACAACCTGCTTTAGAACTGGCTCCTGCAGTTATGTCTCTTGATGGTTGTAAAGGCTGTATGATATATCAGGTGTGAATAAGATCTTTGCTAGCTGGTTATATTTATATAGGTATTGACTGCAGCTAGCATCTTGTTAGCCCAAATAATAAGCCTCAAATGCCGGGAAAGGGGATTATGCATGGCCAAAAATCCACAGAGCTAGAAACCCAGCCACCAACGATTTCACTGTGTGCAACGGCACAGATTAGTCTGAAGAGACAGCATTCAGACAGCAATACTATTACAGAAGCAGAAAGGAAAACGCAGGAAGGAAAGGGAGGAGGAAAAGTCAGTCTAAAATTCAGAGATTCCACAATAATAGTGCATGAGAGGCCTTAGTAACTTTAAGAGGACATTCAATGGTGTGTGTAACAATGAGAACTCCTTAGACGTTTTAACATTCAGCCAAAAGAAATGAGGGCCCTAGTCATATATGAATCACACCCACAAACACACAAGACTTGTGCAAAATCTTGAGAAGATGCTTAAAATCCTTACAAACAGTGCTATTCAACATCTGGCTCTGGAGTCACACAGAACTTTCATGGAGTGAAGTCCCATCTAGCTCTTCTCAGTATGCCTGAAACTACGCCAATCTTCCTATGCTGCATGGCACAAAACAGATAACAGTGCTCAAACAGACAGGAGCCAACGGAACACATCTTCATCCCTCAAAAAAGGCTGATTTCCAGTGAGCTTCCCTTTGTTATATGGTTCTCTTTTTTGACTCTGACATTTGTACATTTCAGTATGTGGGTTGGTTTAACACACCAAGAGATTTGAGGGTGACAAAGAGACCCCTACTTTTATAAACAATAAGGTATTGAACACATCACCCTGTGTAATGAATGGAAGCTATAGTCACACCCTAGAATTTTGGAGATTCTTAATGCTGCTGCCACAGCTACTAACAGGGTAACAGAGCTCTTTGTTTGTGGATTAGAGACCTTACCACACATCAATCAAATTATGTACCAGCAGCTGTATAGATGGTGCATTAGCACTGTGTCCTAGAACTCCTAATGTTAAAGTTAAACAAACCATACTTTTGCACGTGTACACTAGCTACTTGTTAAATCTCAACATCATAATGTTTTTCCTTTCCCCATATATGCCTAATGAGACTAGAGTACAATTCTTACCAGGCCTCCGCCCTTAAAAAAAAAAAAAAAAAAAAAAGTTCTTACCTGTTACTCTTTCAATATTTTAAAGTAAAATTTTCCAACATTCTTTCAAAAAGTTATTTTAAAAAAATCCTTGTTTCCAGGCTAAACTATTGCAAGCCACATTTGCAGCCCAACATGCATTTTTTAGCATGAAAGCATTTACCGGTTCAGATCACTGATCCACCAATTCTTGTAGACTGACTTCAGCAGTAGCCAACATCAGATATTAAAAAAAAAGTGATAAACATGAAAATTAGTTGTGCCTTATAAAGGAAAAAACATTTTCTTTCCCCCAAAAGTCATTAAATAGAACTCTGAAGTATGTGATTTGATTACCCTTGTCAATGTCTTAGCTTGCACAGCTACATGTTAGGTTAAAATCCATTCCAGCCACATTTGACATGATGATACCCTCCTGTAGCAGTGAATTCCAAAAGGTACAGCCTGCAGGTGCTTCACTAACTAGCATCTTGAAAACACCCTCATTAGGTGGCCTTCAAGCAATTGTTTATCAATTTATTCATCTTCTTCCCCACCCCTCCTCAATTATACATAATCACTAGCCATGGCTCAGTCAGACTAAAGAAACAAAGCACAAGATCAAGACAATCAAGATCTTTAATTCCTCTTTTTGTAGCTCTCCAATCACTACTAGACACTCTCACATAAATAAATAAACAAATACACAAACAAACTCCCACATTTCATTATTAAGATCCTGATCCTATGAAGTTTTAGGTATGTGCTTCACTTTAAACAATAGTCACAGTACATAAAACTAAGCATGTGTTTTAAGTCTTTGCAGGATTGGGAACTGAGTACCTAGATACCTTACCAAGTATCATCATTAAAGAATTTAAATTGTACAAATCCCAGTTTAGAGGGGCTTAAAAGAGTGGTATTTCTGTTGTTTTTGACCACTACCTCTCTGGGATGAGAGTGGATAATCTGTAGATAAACTGTGCAAATAATAATGCAAATATCGTCTTTTTTTTTTCTGTTTGTGAATTGTCTGTGAGCAGATTGCAATTTTCTGAAATGTACTCACTATTCAGAATTATTTATGAATTTCTTCAGTGAATAATGCTTTCTCTACAGATTATTTGAAAATAGTTCATGGCTGAGATTGAAAATGAAATTATAGAGGCCTCATTTTAATAGTCTATATGTTCCAGATTAATAGTAAGGATGTATGTGAATAATGATAGAGGGAAGGTCCTGATGCTGATAATGTTTATGTCAATGGTACTGCTCATATGAGTAAAGTTATTCATTTGAATAAGTATTTTCAACACTGGAGCCCGAGACAATTATAGAGCTTCTGTAAATTCTCAACTGTCGTAATAAAAATGAACATGTATGGAGTCTCATTTCCCCACATTTGGGGCTGAAAACTCATGAGAACAGCTTATGTGATTTTGACATCATTAAACTTGGCCTGAACTTGATTCATCCTTGAACCCAAACTCTATACTAAACTTGAACATTGCACAGCTGACCCCATCTCTAGTTTTATTACTGTTGGAACTGGCTGAAAGACAGGGAGGAGCAAAGGGGAGGGAATTGGTTCCTAATTTTCCCCTCACTCTTTACTGAAATTTATAAATTTCGAGATTTTTCTGGTTTAAACTGAGAGGAAAAATGTCAGAAAATTCCACAGAAAATTCTTCAATCTTTCACCCAATTTTTAACACATTCAGCATTTTCCAACCAGTTCTAATTGTATATTATTTTGTCAAAAACAAACAAACAAAAAAACCAGAAATTGTGGGGTTTTCAGTTTTTCAACAAAAATCCAAAAACATTTCAAGAAAAACTTCAGCAAAAACCACACCCTTTTTCATTTTCATCAACATTTTTCACTGTAACAAAACACATTTCCAACGCCAATATTAATTAACAGCACTATCAATCTGCTTGGCAAAAAAGCTGTGGTATCTTCCTCTAAAAAAAAATCTAAAATAGAAAAACACAAGAAATGACAACCTCAGACCAGGAGGGTGTAGGGAATGGACGAGGAACTGTGGGTAACAACAAATAAAGAAAACAGGTGGTTTTTAGGGAGAGATTTGAATAGGATTGCCAAGTGTCCGATTTTTTACCAGAAAGTCTGGTCGAAAAGGGGACCTAACAGTGTCCAGTCAGCACTACTGTCCGGACAACAAAAGTCCAGTTACCTGAATAACCGTCTGCAGTCAGCTTCCGTTCCACCATAGGGAAGGCGGGACGAGCAGCTGCTGCTGGAGCTGGAGGAGCACTCAGGACCTGCGTGGCTCTGGCGGAGAGAGGTACCAGCAGCAGGCATCCAGGAGGAGAGATCCTGAAGCATGTGGCATTTGAGGAGTGGGGCCGGTGGCTGGACTCACGACCCGGGTCCCCATCTCAGCCTCTTTTGTGCCCTGCCCCAGGGTGCTGCCCCCGCATCCTGCCCTAGTCACCCCTCCACCTCTAGAGCACGGCTCTCCCTCCCCCATTCTACCCCAGTAAGCTCCACCCCTGGAGCATGGTTCTTCCTGCCCTGTCCTGCCCCAGTTACCCCTCCCACCCTGGAGTGTGGCTCGCCCTCGAACCTCCTGCCCACATCACCCCTCCACCGCTAGAGCCCTGCTCAGCTGGTGGCAGGAGGGAAGTGGAGAGAGTAGCAAGTGACGGTGGTGGTGTGAAGATGAGTGGGGGGCAGGGCCTTAGGGGGAAGAGGCAGAGCAGGGGGTGAGGAAGGTTTTCACAAATTAGAAAGTTGGCCATCTTAGACTGGAAGACTGAGAGTAAAGATGTGTTGCACACTGCAAGAAGGACACTGTTCCAGACATTGAGGATCAAACTAACTAACAAACACACACACAAACCCAGATACAAGATGTGACTGGGAGAAAGAGACAAAATGAATATGAAAGCTAGAAGAGTTAGCACAGCATAGGTCGTGAGGCAAGGAGTAGGTAGGGCAATATAAGGGAGGAGATATAGACTGCACTTTGAAAGTGAGGACAATGAGTTTGAGCTTGATGCAGAAAGGTACAGGGAGCCCATGAAGGTGACTGGCCAGAGCAGGTTAAAAGGAATATTATTTTAGCTGCAGCCTGGTGGATAGAAGGAAAAGTCAGGAAGCATGAGAGGTGGCAGTTACAATCGTAAGGAGGTACAAGATGATTGCATACCAGTACAATAAGTTTTTTAATACTCTGCTGTGTTATTAGTAACACAGGTAAAGATTTTTACACAATATAATTTGACTATGACATTATGACATTATTTGACTATGAGCTTAATATAAAAAAACAAACAAAACAAAACAACCCCCCACAAACACTAAGCTTCCATTTCACTTGATTTTTGTTTCAATTAACTTTTTTCTCCCCTCAGAAATGTCTATTAAAACATGATGGGGAACTAAAAACAGTTATAAAAAATCTTTTTTTTTTCCACCCAATATGGCAGCACAAAGCTGAACACCAGAAACATTGATACTGTGAGTCATTAAGTTACAGAACCACACTTTTAAAAAGACTTTTAACAACCCAATGGAAGAAACTTGAAAGCCTATAAAATCCATGTACAGGTACCTGTATGCCTTTAAAACTCCATTTTGATATTGGACCAGCTTTTTAATAATGTTATTCTTATTGGCAATTAAAAAAAGTGCCTTAACATAGACTTATCCATTTTGTACTTACCATAGAAACGTTCCAAAGACATTTGCAACTTATATTACATTTTTCCATTTAGTTTATGGCATTTCTGTGCCTCTCACAATTTATTTAATGTATTCATTTTAATTATGATCTTTTGTACTCAAGTTTTCAGAGCCTTTAATTATGCCACAGTGAAGCTTTTTCCCATAATTGTTATACTGAATCTTCAACGTGAGTGCAGCATTCCTATTGTCAGCTTCTGTCCAGTAGGGTTGTGCCAAGATCTGTAATCAATCCAACACTGTGTGTTTGGCTCAGTGCAGCAAAGTCATTGTTAGTGATGTGCAAGTAGTGAATTATTCACTATCCCAAATAGTCCAAGCATAATGTGAAATAGCTACTTCAAGCCTCTCGTATCTATGTTATTGCAGATTTATGGAACAGTTTAAACACATTGTGTCACTCATGAGGCAACAAATCACAAAAGTGAATGTCATGATGCAGAATAATAAGTTGAAATGTAAAGGCAAAAACACCTTTGTGGGGAGTGCAATTTCACCAGACAATACAATGCAATGAGTCAATCTGAAATGGATCTGACTGATGAGAGCAGGGCAAATGGGAAATTCACCACAGTTCACCTTGCACTTGAATTTTTTTCAAGACACTTGGCAAGACTCAGTGTCACTCTCGCTGCAAGGAGAAATGTGACAATTGGAAACAACTTAAAATTCGTGAGGCACATAGATAACAAAAATCAAAACCTCACTCCATCAAGTAACATATAATAAATAACAATAATTAACAATTTACAGTTTTATAGTGCCTTTGATCAGGTAGGATTCCAAAGCACTTTACAAACTTAAACTGATATTATAGACTAAATATTAGCTGACAACAGAAAATAGGTCTGATCCCCCAAAGGACTATGTGACAAAAGCAGTATAATTTATGACTATACACTGGCTATGAACAGGTCTGGCTGCATAATATATTCTCAGAACCAAAATAAATTACATGCAAGGTTGTATGCAGGCAGCATGGCTTGGTTAGGGTACCGATATCTGTATGTGGTAGTACATATACATCACACCTCTCCTCAACTCCAGTTGGGGAAGTCCTGAGGAGCAGACTTCTCCATATGTTTCAGGGGAACCAGAACTAGATGGGCCATCTTGTGTCATGTGCTTCTAAAGAGTCCTGGTTTGGTTTGTGTGCTGTTTTTCTGGCCTATGCACCCAGGTAAGCCAGAATCTAGCCTTACGCTGACTTATTGTATATGGAAGTATAATTATAGCAGAGTCTATGAGCTATCTGCTAGCTCATCCCTTTGCAGAGTCTACTAAACCAAGTTGTTTCTACAGCAGGTGATTAACCTTAGTTTATGATTTCAGTAAATCCTTGCTCCCACCAATATCTTTATATACACACACTGGCCTCCAACGTCTCTGGCAAAAAAAAAAAAAAAATACACAGACACTCAGCTGTACCAGACACCATTTTTCTATTTAGGAAACAGAGTGTATATTTGCTTTTTTTAAATTGGATAAAAACTAATAAAAGCCAGCATTATGTAAGGGCATGTTTGCACTGTAGGAAGAGTCTTTCAAATACTGATCAAAACAACATTCTCTCACTATGAGTCTATGAGAGTTACTATTAAACCACTGTGACCGAGGCTCTTTTGTCTCTTTGGGTTTCGGTGGCGTTGTTTTTGTGGGGTAATAAAGTAATAAAGTAATAAAGGGAGAGGATCATTCAAACTGACAGAAGATGCTCTTTTGGTAGGTTCGTTAGATGAAACTATTGAAATTATATTAAATAAAATAGGTATGAAAGAACTGTTTGATGATTTTTTTAAATATACACTTTTCCACTAAAATTCATCTGGGCTACATTATATCTTGACACAATAAAAATTGAATCCTGATGTACTAAAACACTGCCATCTTCATCAAACGTGCTGAACCTTTGCTCTCATGCTGGCCATCCACTTTCAGATATGGATTTGTGCAATAGAAACCAACTGGGATACTTACAGGTAAAGAATCCCGAAAATCCAGGTAGGATAACTTTCTTGCTTTTTTTCTTGGGTGGGTTATTTTTGTTGGGTTTGATTTAATATGTGAATCAAAAACATGCTAAGTTAGGTGGAATACTGGTTCTTATAACACTGAATTTAATAATTTTTATCAGCAAAGGTCAAATTCTTATATTGCATATTTGGAGTTAAAAGCAGAAATAAAACTCATGCCAAGCAAAGCTCTGATTTCTAGTTTCCTGAGCTCCTGCCTCAAAGCTTTTCTCAGATTTCAATCACTGGGTTACACTTTCTGGCTCAAATTTGTTTCCTTCTCGTCTGGATTTAGGTGATAAAAGGTTGAGAAGTATGATTACCACTCCTCAGGTGTAGTTGGCAGGTTTAAGGCAGGGGGCAGAGTGAGGGGAAGAAATGGAACTGGTTTAGATGTGGTTCGTCAAGGTCACCACTGGCTTTATCAGCTGTTATTTCATATGTGACATACACATTTTTCTTACAGATCATTGGGAAAAAATACTCCACCCCCACACTAAACTCCAAGTATTCTTGATAGCATAAGAACCATTTTTGCTGTAGGTCTAATACATGAGAGATAAGCTCCTGCAACCATCAGGCCATCATTACCTGTCTAGGGTTTAGTCTCCTAGTTCCTTGTAATTAAGGAAACAGACACTTCTCACCTATCCCTTTGAACTGGTATGCTAATTTTTTTTTCACTTTAAAACTACATCCGTCTGACTCCAGCCAACGAATAAGGTTATTCTTGGATCCCTCCTTGCTTCTGGCAAGGTGTTTGGGTTTATGTAGACGATGATGAATGAGAATGAAATTATATGGCTCTCTTCACCACCACAACCATCCATCATCATCATCATCATCACCACCACTACCACTGCTGCCATGAGTTCATCTCACCTTTGAAAAATTCAGAGCTCAAAAGTTTAATTCAGGATAAATTGATTCCGTTGGACTTTACGTTTTTGCACTATAATTATATGCAGGCTCTCATCTCACCTACTTCTGCCAGACTGTAGCATTTTTATGTCTTTTCCAAGCTTATGTTGAACTATATATATAAATATTTTTTAAAAGAAAATACTATGATATCAGATGTGAGCCTATTTTCAGCTTTAGACCACTTTCAGCCAAAACTCTGGACCAACAAAAACTGAGTTAAACTTGCCCATTTACTTTACTTATAACATAGTTTAACTTGAAATATTCCATGCACATTTTATATACAGAACATTCATATTAACAAATTCTAATCTAAGCTTCCCTTTACATTCAGTAATAGTACTCGGTTTTTCATTTTCCTTTTAAAATCTCGAGTCTAAAGTACATATATGAACTTGGAAAAACTCAAACCAGTATCCTATATGATAGGTCTTCATATTTATGTAACTTCTCACTAGCCCATGTTTCAGTTCTGTGCCTGAGTAGCCTCAATACTATAATTCTGTGCATTGAATCAAAGTTCCAAGGTCATATTACCTGGCATGATCAAGTCCTTTAGTCTAAGGGCATTTTTGGTTTGGTTATTTTTTTGCACATTAATAAACCTGATTTCCACAGATCTGTGAAGATATTTTTAGAATGGAATTTCCGCAGCTTGTATCTTACATTGGATATCGTAGCTATAATCCCCAAAAGTTCTAAAGAATTTAATGGCAGGCATAAATGAATGACCCCCTTGAACTGAATCAATACTTTGCTGGTATACATATGACTGTCAGCAAATATATCTTTACCCATCATACCACATTAAACTCATACATGTTCTCTAAAGCCTGGACTTCTTCCAGGCAACCATAGAGTCCCCAAAGTTTCACAGCTTTTATTTTCAGAAAGAGCAATATTTTAGACATTTTAATTTTTAAGCATTAAGTTAGTACAAACTGATTTTGTAGCCAAATTCATTAATAAGTACCATTTTCATTTTTTTGTATAATTCAGTAGAACATACTGTATCATCTAGGGACACTTGGATTCTTGTGTAAAATGTGAGTAATCATCTTTTACCTGTAGATTTTCAATTTACAGAAACGATATTTTTTTCTACTGTTGTTTCTCAGAAGGTTGGTTTACTTAATCTTTGTTATTACTAACTTCTGATATAGACAGTCACCTTCACCTGTTTATCATTTCTTAGTGTTAGAAAAAGTCCACTGCACTGTTTAGACACAGAAGTCCAGATCCCATTACGTTTTCCAGTTACTGTCAAAGCCTCCATATACAAGAAAGCAGAGGCATTATTCTTAGTTACCTTCAGCCTGCTTTGCACCACTCCAATGGCACAAACCAGACAGCAAGACAGCTTACTTGGGATTGGGAATTTTCCTGACATATAGGTATTCCCCAGAAGGCACAGGGCCACAGGTGTAGGGTGAATTGCTAGTACAAAGGGGAAGTCAGAGCACCTCCGCACTTCAGCTATCCCAACATATGGAACAGCACTTTAAGGATGTTGGCAGCCAAACATAAGTTAAAGCTCTCAAAATCCAGAAGTCACACAGCTGGCATAAAGCCATCTTTGCCCACCCAGAACTTAAAAGTGATTTCAGTCAGCAGACCCAAAACTGTCCTACCACCACTGTAATTTGTCCTGCATTGTGGTGAGAAAATAAAAGTTTGTTTGCTAATACTGCCACTATACTATCCATATCCGCTCACAAAGGGAAGTCTTGTGGATGGAAAAGGATGGTCTTGTGGTTAAATCACTGGAGTGGGCGTTAGGAAACCTGGCCTCTATTCCCTCTTCTGCCGCAGACCCCTTGTAAGACTTCTGTGCTTTACATTTATTGTCTGCAAAACTGAGGCTATTAGTGCAGAGGCTAAATTCATTAATGTTTGTAAAAAGCTTTGCGATTTTTAAATGGGAGGCATTATAGAAATGCAAAGTATTTTTGTGTAAGAACTCATTAAAACTATTGTTTTATAGTCACTCAGAATGCCATAGTTTTGCTTCTTTACAGATTAGTTGCCTGATCCTGTAAACACTTATTACTAATGAGTAGCTCCATCCTGTACACAAAAGCAAAAGGGTAATTTATCAGATTTCAGTTAGTGGTAAGATATAAAATCTTTTAAAGATTTTCTTGCACATACTTACAGTTCATGTACTGCCTGAGAGAGATTTAGCCCAGGGGTTCTCAACCTTTTTCTTTCTGAGGGCCCCCGATCATGCTATAAAAAATCCACAGCCCACCTGTGCCACAATAACTGGTTTTCTGCATATAAAAGCCAGGGCCAGCATTAAGGGGTAGCAAGCAGGGCAATTGCCCAGGACCCCATGCCATAGGGGGCACTGTGAAGCTAAGTTGCTCAGGGCCATGCAGTGGGACTTTGGCTTTCTGCCCTGGGCCCTAGCAAGTCTAATACTACTCCTGCTTGGTGGACCCCTGAAACCTGCGTGCGGCCCCCCAGGGGGCCCTGGACCCCGGTTGAGAACCACTGCTTTAGACCATATAGAGTCAAAATTCTTCTAGTCTTCCAGTATTTTTTGCAATGTTCATCCACCTTGTTTTCAAGCCATGTTAAACCATGTTTTCTAAAAGTGTGTTGACTGAGTCAATCTTACAAACTATAAAGAGGTCTAAAAATATAAATATTTTCCCTGATATGTTACTTTTAGTCTGACATTGAACTTCTACATAAATTGTTTCTTCGCTGCTCCTAACTCCTTTCTGTTAGTTAGAGCTGTGTGGCAGATATTTGGGAAACATAAAATCTTGGACCCATTATAAAATCCATCTTCATGTATTTTTTTGTTTTTCCTTTTATTTCTTTCATCTCTATGCCTCTCTTCCCCGCCCCTCCCCCCTTTGTCACTGACATCTAAAAAGTTATCATTGGGCCTGATCCAAAATCCATTAATAGCAATGGAAAGACTCCAATTGACTTCAGTAGGTTTGCTCAACTAAAGAGCATCCAAAATGTTTAACTGTGAAACTGAAAGCCAGTGCAAGAACAGGGGATATTTCCTCAGGAAAGGATTACAAAGTAGTGTAATAGTTAATGACTATGGAAGCTGAATTCCCAACACAAACAGCAGTGACATCCTCAGAATGACACTTTTTATAAAAGTATCATGTATGTTCGCATTGTCTTCTTATTACAATCAGTCTAGTCAGGAGTGTCTGAAAATATACTGTGCTGTACTTTCAAATCTAAAGTTTTGGCCTTTAAATCATCTGTATTTTTTTGCTTTACTAACTTGTTACATCCCTCATTTTGGCCCCTTATGCCCTTTTTTCAACAGTCAGTATCTGTAAAGCAATAGCACCTCCAAACCGCATATTTCAACCTCTTTGCTCTGCTCATAGGTATTGGCTATGCAGAAATCTTTTGTACTAGAGCACATGTGACTTTGTGAAAATAATTCTCACCATGAATGCACATGATGAATGTAGTAATCAGTGAGTCTCACAATGTCATATTAAAGTCATTTATGAGTTTAAAGTCAAAATGATGATTCCAAGATAGTGAACTGGAATATTTTCTAGTTAGCTCAGCACTGAGATAACCTTGCATTGCATAAAGGCAACAAATACCCAAGATTTGATTATACAATGTATTCCTTTCTTTGTACAGTTACTTTTAGTACAGCCCTTAGTGTTCTTATTACCTGAAATCCAAACTTACCAGGCAAATGCACATTATACAAGGATTGTCTGTGATAAATGGTATCTGTAGAACTTCCCCTTCATTTTCACATTTTGCAACAGATCCTGAGATGGAAATCAAAATAAAAAATATGTTTTCAAATTTTAATTCACTGGCTCTTCAGTATCCAGGTTCCTAATTCTGATTTAAACTCCTGTACAGCTCCTAGCCTTCAGTTTTAAATCTCACCTGCTCTAACTAACCAAGAATATCAGAAACAAATGCACAGAAACTATTCAGTTTCAAAGGGGCAGTTTCTATAAAATCCTGATGAGAGCTGGCAAATGACTAGCCTTTTTATTCTGTACAAAATCTAGACTTTCCTAGTGTGCCCCATTTACAGCAGAGATGCTTTTTTCTCCTCGCAGATGACCTATGCAATAATGAGTATTTCATTAATAATAGGATACTTCTGTAAATGACCTGATCCGAAGCTTATTGAAATCAGTGGAAAGAATTCCATTTATGTCAGTGGGCTTTGGGTCAGACCCTTGGTACAATACCAACAACTCAACCCAGCACCTTTTTCTGATCCATGAAGAACAGACTGCCACCAGAGTCGATTTACAAAAGGAGTCAAATTAGAGATATGGTCTCTCCCCCGATTAGTCCTGTATTATCTCATGTTGGAATCACTTTTTGAAACCTAATACGTCTTGCTTTTACTAGAAATTGACTCAACATTTTCTTTTATGCACCAGGTGTCAGTAAAGTATGTCCTTCAAGAAAGAAAGAAAAAGCAGCAGCGTAGGTCTTCACCTGCCTGAATACATGTAATTCTAGCCCACTATCATTATGCATTTTTAAAACAAATGAATATAAGGCAGAGCTAGTACTTTCAGCAAACAATGCAATAAGTAATACAACAAACAAAGCAACGGCACTTATTTATTATTAGTTATTAGGATTTATCATTACTCCAAGAGCCCAGAGTGGCCCTGGGAGGTGGGAATCTGGTTTGATGTCAAAGAGCTTCTGGGCTTGAGCAAGCCAAGGTTACCCATCATCATTAGTAACATCCTTTGTAAATGGGCACCGCTTCCCTTGCAGGTCTACCTGCCCCACTTCCCCAGAGTCCCCCCGGGATGCTGAGCGGAGCCCGTCCCAGGGATAATGCGTCTGCCAGGCGGGTTTCCCCAGCCCCTGCTGGCCAGGCGTGAAGCGCTTTTGCTTTGCCCTGGCGCGGCGAGGCGAAGAGGCGCTCTCGGCGCGCCTCACCCTGCCCCTGCCCGTGGGCGCTGGGAGCGGGGCGAGTCTCCCCTTACCTGTCAGGAAGGAGGAAGCCAGAGACATCTGGACCCAAAGGGGGCTGAGCAGGAGCCAGGCGGCGAAGGGGAGCGCGGGGGAGCGGAGCAGCGGAGCCAGAGCTCTGCCGCTGGAGAGCCAGAGCATCGTCCCCTGGAGCCGAGCCCGGGCTGCGGCGGCGAGAGGGGCTCCCGGCGTGTGAGGAGCCGGGGAGGGAGGGAAGCGGGGCCGGGGATGCAGGGAGGGAGGAGGGGTCCTGCTGCTGCCGCTGCCGCTGCTGCTCTGAGTCTCCCCAGGGCGGCGCGGCGTTTCCCCGCCCGAGTGGGCTGTGCAGGGCGCAGCCGGGCTGGGCAGGGGGCGAGGATCCCGGCTCGCTCGCTGACGGGGCGAGTGGCTGGGCAGCCCGAGCTGCCAGGGAGCTGCCGCCGCCCCCTCCTGCCCCCGGACCCAGCCCGCCTCCGCCCCAGCTGCCTGCCCCCGGCCCCCAGAGCGCCAGGAGCAGGGAGAGGCAGAGCCCGGCTCCGAGGGGGGCAGCAGGGGACACTGCCCGGGGGACCCCCCGTGGCTCAGGTACCTGGGGGTCAGTGTCCGTCCTCTTGGCTCTGCCTGCAGGGGCTGGGGAAGCAGCTGTCAGTGCCTGCCCCTCTCAGCCCTGACACCCCCCCTCCCTTGGCTCACAGCCCTGCCAGTGCCACTTGTACCCTCCTTTCACCCCCTTCGCCCGCACCTCCCCCCTTGTACCCTCCCTTCGCCCACACCTCCCCCCTTGTACTCTCCCTTCACCCCCTTCGCCCGCACCTCCCCCTTGTACCCTCCCTTCACCCCCTTCGCCTGCACCTCTCCCCTTGTACCCTCCCCCAGCCCTCTCCTTCCGCACCTCCCCCCTTCCCCTGCACTTCTCCTCCTGCAACCCTCCTGCTACCCCCTCTCCTCCTCCACCCTCCTCTGCAAGCATATCACACCCCGCTTCTCTGCCAGTATAGACTCCCTTCCCCCCAAGCACCCCCACACCCGCTCCTCTGCCTGAACCCTCTTTACTAGATCCCCATCCCTTTCCGGGTACAAGGTTTAAGGGTTATTCCCTATGCCTTCCATGTGCATTTGGAGCACTAAAGATGGGATGGGGGGGCAGATTTAATCTAAAGTGAAATAAAAATAGGAGAAACGGTCTGATCCCCACTGCAAGTGTAAACGGGGATTGCTATGATGAAGGAGGAGGTCACGTTTGGTTCTGTCAGTTTGATTAATCCTCAGCCCCTTCTCCCTAGTCTGGTTCACCAGGGTTGGTGTTTGTATGGGTGGGTTCGCTTGCGCTCAATGAGCAGAAAGCAAGAGATCTGGGTAGAGAGGAGCTGACTTCTTAAAATTCCATAACAGTCATTTATTTACTCGGTCTCTCACGGGAAAAGCTACTCCACGCCGCTGCACCAACCCGGAGAGACTTAGCACATCAGCAGCAGAGAGGGGACCAGAGAGAGAGAACAAGAGAGGGAATATTCATTCACTCTGTTGTACCCATTAGGATCCTCCCACTGTACTCCCCGCTGCCTGTGCTGCCCCCTCTCTCATTATAGTCGCAACAAAACATGACAGCCAAATTTCTAGCCACCCACCCATAGCCAGGAGGGCTGGCACTGCACCTTTGCAAACCCAATCGGTCCTTTCTGGCGAAAGGCAGCATTAGCAAACATATTTTTGTGAAATGTTCCACCCTGTCCTTCCTTAGTTGAAGAAGATTATTTAAAAAGGAAAGCTGAGCTTTTGATGAGTGCTTTCGCCCTGATTTGCTGATTAGACCTTGTGTACTCATTTACACCAAATTCAGAGGGAGGTAAAATATTGCTGTTTTGACTGAGTAGTGTTTTACACTCACTTTGCCTGGGTGTGAGTTACTCTACAACGGGCAGGGCAATGGCAGATCTTTAGGTAGGTTCTGATGACAAATTCTCCATTCCTAAAACTGATCACAGTGCTTTGAGTTCATGAGGACATTCACTCCATGGCAGTTCTTAATCTGCTCAGCTATTCCTTAACATTTTCCATTGCTATTATAAATATAAACTCAGATGAAGTATTCACATTCACACACAGTACAATATAAATGTATACATACATGTAGTGTGTGTAATACATAGTTTTCTTCTAGGAAGGATCTTGCAACCTATCATCACAACTGTGATGTTTCATTCATGGAAAGGAAACCTCAAAGATAAATTAGTTTGATGACACTTTGAAAAAGATCCTTCAGCTTGATATACTTTTTCTTTTCTTTTCTCTCTCTTTTTCCTCTCAAATAGTTCTGAGTTTCAATGATATTACTCAAAAGAGGGTTTTGAGTTGCAGCAAATCAGGTGCATGACCACAGGCTGTGTGAATAGAAAGACTTTTTATTGCCCAGTAAAATGCAAAGTTGTCAGATTTTCATGCTTGTTTTTTTTTTAAAAAAGCAAGAACAATTACTATGGAAGCATGCATCTTGTTATAAAATGTAAGACAATCTGAAATTGTTCATAGCACAGGATTCATTCCCCACATCCAGAGGAATATTCTCTTTTCCTTTCACTTTGGAAGGCATGTCAGAGTCTCAAACTGCAGAAGATGGGGACTGTCTAAAAATTTTATTAGTAATCTTACAATGATCACTATCAAAAACCCCACTCCATTCAACAAATAAATATTACTTAAACCCATATCGCCTACCCTCAGTCTGAATCAGATTCACCCTCCAGGGCTTTTTAGACAGATAAGTTAATCTAGGTTCCATTATGGGAAAACCCAATGACAGAGGGTTTTTTTAAGTTACTCTTTTTCCTTCCCTAAAACTGTCCATAATATTTAAAGTTTACTCTATATTATGTAACAAAAGTTATCTTTATATACATATAGTGTATGCAATGCGTGTAAGATATTTCTTGGAAATAGATGTTTAGTAGTTCGCAGAAGTTTAACTGCAGATTGCTGTAGATGCAGCTCCAGAACCACTCTAGAAGATGTTTTCATCAATCTGAAGGTTTTTCCACTGGACAGATATACAGAAGCTTTTGACAAACTGCCTTTGCTTTCTATTCATAATCAGCCCCTACCATTCCCCTGCTCCCATTGTAGTACAAGAACAATATTTTTAAAGCAGCAGCATTGTAGAAAGTTTATTAAAATATCTTATAGCATATGTACTCCTGATAACTTCTTGAGTTACAGCTACCACAGGCAATTACTTATGTATTTGGGTATGATGGGTCTTGTCTTCCTTGCAGACTAAAAATTCACTGAAAATTAATACTTTCTGGTGTGAGAAATGAATAAAAATTGCACAGTAATTAAAGCACTCTGCTTTCAGGTTGCATAGAAACATCAGTGATATTCAAGTAACAGTGAAGAATTTGACTAAAGAGAAAATGTTATCTCATTTAATTTCAGATAGGTAATAACGGTAGATGAGGTAGCACACTTACATCACAACTTAACTCATTCTGTTAAACAGAGCAAGTCCATCTCTGCCTCCTTAATATAAAGCATATAACATCATATATTTGAAGGAGAGCAGTAATGAAGTAAAATAAATGAACTGGTTGCATAGAATTACCTTCTTTGGCAAAAATATTTGATCCTAGGTGCTACAATAATATAAACAAACAATACAATAATAATAATTAATAATAATCCTGCCTGAAGAACTGTCAGCACATTAGTTAGGCCTAAATGCACCTCTCTGGTGAAACAACCTCTGAAACAAGAAAAGGTTGTATAGGAACTCTATGAGGTTCTGCTGAATTAACAGTCCTGATTGATGCTCTCCTTCGACTGTTGCATTTGAGGTTTGTACAAAGTACACAGGGTGGTGGATTTCCAACTCTTCAGAAACAGAGGATCCATGAGGAAGTGAAGCTGTAACCCTACAGATAGCAACACATCTACACTACTTCCTGAGAGCCCCCAGCCTCCTGATAGCATGGTTTTTTGGGAAGTCACACTGCTATTGACTCACTTGATGCACATGTGCCTACATCCTCTTTAAGTTGTGAGGAATGGAAATAAATGCCGCTAGAAGTAGCATCAGTTGCCAGCTTTCCCAGGGATATTTCCAAAGATGCCAGATGCTAGTATGCCATGCAGAGTGGCTGCTCTTGGGGTTACACCAAATTAAGAGAGAGGTAAAATATTGCTGTTTTGACCGAGTAGTGTTTTCCCCCACTTATTAGCTCATCAAAGGCAAACATCTTGCCCTTTTAACTCCTATTTTGGTATTATAATACATTATGTAACATTTCAAATGCTACTCTCATTTGTATTAGTTAGTGTGAGAAGAGAATTTCATGTTTCTAAGTAACATTCAGGAAGTGATACCTTTTAACAGAATCAAAGCCTGACACTAAAAACCAAATTCTGCTATCAGATACACACAGAGAACTCATATGTATCTAATGATGTAACCACTTACTTAATTTATAGGGGCAATAGCACAGTCTCATCCTAACAAAGAAAACATACATTCAGAAGAACAAATATTTGAAACATGCAGCTTTATGTCTATGGAATGGCCATACAAACTGATGGAATTTTAAGTATTGACATAATACATACATACATCTATCAACTGAATGTTTCATGAGTGATGTTTTCTTTATGATCAGTAAATTGTTAATGGTGTTGGTTATTAGATATGTTAATTCAGCTTCAAAGTTAACACCCATCTAAAAGTAACAGATTATTTCTAAAACTATTATTAAATTAAAAAATAATAAGGAAGTTCATACTTTCCTAAGTGTGAATCTGGTTAGTCAGCAGACTCAAAAACAAAATGGCTAGAAAAACCTCAATCTTAGATTCTCAAGC
This sequence comes from Terrapene triunguis, assembly GCF_002925995.2. Lineage (NCBI taxonomy): Eukaryota > Metazoa > Chordata > Testudines > Emydidae > Terrapene > Terrapene triunguis. The sequence continues at coordinate 4,815,689 of NW_020698066.1, read as the reverse complement.
ATTCTGCAGAATCTCATGGAAAATCCTAATCCCTCAGAATTCATATATTTTTGTTGTGCCCAGGGCCGGCTCTAGGATTTTTGCCGCCCAAAGCAAAAACAATTTTGGCCGCCCCCCTCCCGTTCTTTAATTACCCCACCCCCGGCCCTGCCTCAACTCCGCCCCTTCCCCAAATCCCCAGCCCTGCCTCCTCCCCCCAGGCTCTCAAGCCTAGGAAGGAGGGAGGGAGGGGGAGACTCCGAGTGGCCGCGGCGCAGGCGCCGCTTCTCTCCCTCCCTCCCAGGTTTGAGAGCCTGGGAGGGAGGGGGAGACTCCGAGTGGCCGCGGCACGGGCGCTGCTGCTCCCCCTCCCTCCCAGGCTCTCAAGCCTGGGACGGAGGGGGAGCAGCGGCGCGCGAAACGGCCGCTCAGGATCTCCCCCTCCCTCCCAGGTTTGAGAGCCTGGAAGGGAGGGGGAGACCCCGAACCGCCATGGAGCGCGAAACAGCTGATTCGCGCGCCGCTGCTCCCCCTCCCTCCCAGGCTCTCAAGCCTGGGAGGGAGGGTGAGTAGGGGGCGCGCGAATCAGCTGTTTCGCGCGCTGTGGCAGCAGCAGCGGAGGTGAGCTAGGGCGGCCGGGGCACATTTTTAGGGGCGGCATTCTGGCGCCGGCCATGCCGCCCCTAAAAATGTGCCGCCCCAAGCACCAGCTTGTTTTGCTGGTGCCTAGAGCCGGCCCTGTATATAATATTACAGTGGTCCCTGGAGGGCCCCATCAGGGATCAAAGTCCCTTGTACTAGGTGTTATACAAGCATGTAGTGAAGAGTGAGGCTCAGCCCAAGACAGCTTACAACTAGGACCCCTATCCTGCAAACACCGAGCCACATGGGTGATTTTACTCCCATGAGTATCCCCACTGAAATCAGAGGGGTTACTCATGTGCGGAGTTATACATGTGATTGTATGTACCCATATTCATGACTGGGGCACAACCTGGCCCTCCTGTAAGTGTTCAGAGATTGTTCTTTGTGTTGTCAATCATAAACCAACTTTTCCTAAGGGATTTTGTGGAAATCATAAATCAGCTACTTACAGAATATGTCTGCACTACAAATTTAATCTAGCTAAGGTGAGTAACAATAGCAGTGAAGGTGCATCGGCACTGGCTTAAGCACTGGCTAGCTACCCAAGTACCAGCCCTTTGTATGCGTACTCAAGTTGTTGGCCTGTGCTGGGGTCCATGCCACTGCGTCTTCACTACTATTGTTACCCATGCCAGCTAGATTAAAGCTAGTGTTGCTGTGCCTATGTGTGCTACAGTTACATCTTAATTTACAGTGTAGACATACCCATAGAGAGAATTACTTGAATTCTGCTGCTGCTGCTGGCAGGGCCGGCTCCAGCATTTCTGCCGCCCCAAGCAAAAAGAAAAAAAAAAAAAAAAAAAGCCGCGGTCGCGATCGGCAGCGGCAATTAGAAAAAAAAAAAAAGCAGCGATCGGCGGGGCAATACAGCGGCAGGTCCTTTGCTCCTAGAGGGAGTGAGGGACCTGCCGCCCCCGAATTGCCTCAGGTGCCGCCCCTCTCCCTTGGCCGCCCCAAGCACCTGCTTGTTCAGCTGGTGCCTGGAGCCGGCCCTGGTTGTGCCCATGGATTTCTGTTGTTTGTAGCGGCACTGTTGAAGATCATATAGTGTGCAAGATCTTATATATCAGACATGCAAGTAAAGGAATATCTATCTTCATCGTGTCATTTAAAGGTAACTGCTTTATTTTTATGGTAGTTTTCAAAATAAAGGAGGAAATATATCACTAGAAAAAATCTTTTATAGAAGGCTATGGATACTGACACAATAGGCTGCTTCTGAGTTCTGTTCCACTGCGTAATCATGTATGTACAGTCCTTTAAAAAGATAAATAGTGTGCAGCAAATGTAATGATGTAGAGTGAATGCATATGATGCTTTTATAGGTATTTTAATTACTAACTTTTTATTAAAGATCAACAGAAATTGTTAACCAGACAAGTTATTTGCTTTAATAAGTATTAAAAGGGAGGGTGATAGATATTTGTTAAGATGTGGATTATTGATTTGTTAGACTCTGTCAAATTCTTATTTAGGAAATTATTAGTAATCTTTAACCACTAAAATCAAGACATAGTATTCCAACTATTTTGGTGATATTTTCATTGTGGTGGTTCATCAACACATGGCAACGAGATGTAATAATGAGTTGTCATGATGTAAACATTACCCTGCTATGCAAGACATCGCTCCTTAACTATTCTGTGGCTCACTGTGTGATTCCACCAGAAGGCAAAGTGGTTGTCTAGGTCTTCATGGCTGAGCACTACTAATCTGGGCTATGACCCTGCAAAACTTCTGCAAATGCTTAACTTAAAACACATGAATAGTGCATTAATTTCAGTGGGACTACTCATGTACTTCAAGTTAAGTGCATGTGTAAGTGTTTGTATGGTCAGGGCCTTACACCATATTTAAGAAGGAACAGCACTTCTTGCATAACTATTTGTCCTCCAAGACAGAAAGCCTAGAAACACAGAGAAAGGCCTAAATATATAAAAGAGGAGTTGAAGATATGGCTCCAACTTCCTTGAAATAATCAGAGAAATAAACTCATATGAGATCCGGTGAATACTCAGTGGTTTGTTGAAAACTACATCAAGACTAAAAATTACACAGAAACTAATCCAATTAATTTAAGTGTGAGTACCAGGAATGAAGATACTACCAACCTCTTAGCCCTGAAAGAGCCTTTGCCAATGCCACTTTCTTGAATAAATATTAATAAATAATACCAAATAACTTTTCATCCTGGTATTTTTGAACAAACATATGGCAATTACACAACATCTCATTCTAAAAATACATAGTGGTATATTAAAAATCCTTATGAATACTATTCAATATCCATGGAATGTATAGGTATATCTTAAAGTTACATACATGGGTTGATTTAGTTATATTTTACAGGAAACCAAAAAGCAGTTGTCCCCCAAGAGGGATGGGTTGCTTGCTAAATTTAATTGTTGAAATCATTACCATTTTTAATTATACAAATCCAAAAAAAAAATCTAATAAAAATCCCCTCAACATCTTAAGCTAGAAAAGTGATTTTGATTTAGTCGGGGTTGGGGAGGAGGAACCACACCAATATGTAGACAATGGATAGTTGTCCTTTTACATCTCTCATTCACAGAGCCCAGAAAACTGGGTATGATAAGAGAAATGCTGATGCAATCTTAACTAGAAGTGCTAGCGGATGCCATTAAATAGGCCACAGACAAAACAAACAGAATAAGCTGGAGAGTGTTTGTATTTCTTTTTGTTACTTAGCTGCTGTAAATAGTTTGTCTTCCAGGGATAATAAAAGGTGTTGTGTGTAAGTTACATGTGTTTGTGTTAGTTTTACCCTTGAACATCTGGTGGGTCTGATAAAGGGTAAGAGTTAATGAAATCACACCCTAAGTGACATGAATGAGGTGCTTCTTTGTTCTGAAATTGCAGGACAGACTAAAGTCTACATTTTTCCAGATATTAAATTAGCTAATGAATGGCACAGGTGAGGAGCAATCTAGAAACACTTTATAGAATGGAAGATTAAGATATTTTAGATTATTATGGAAGCTTTGTATAATAATGACAGCTTCCTCACACAGTTGGAAATCATTATGGTATAAGAACTAAGGCAAGAAGTTTATTTTGACACAATGTTCTCTCTCCTTCCAGGATGCAATTTAGCAGCAGTAGCAGCCTTTTTCAACTGCAGAAAGGCAGTAGTTCTTACTCTTGCCAAAGAGAAGTCATATACAGTTTTTAAAAGCCTCAGTAGATCAAGTGACCATTTTTCAGGATATATTAAAGTCAGTTTTCACATCTCTCTTTTCTTCATTCAGTAGCTAGTATTTAAGAGAAGAATTTCTATGGGGTCTTTTTGACTGACACCTGAAGGTTTAAAAACTCTTTGAGCTGAGCTGATGCCCCAGTAATAAAATATACTGGGTCTGGCTCTCTTCTCATTCATGCCAAATTTACACTGGTCTCCTGATTTGCACCCAAATGAGTGGAGGACAAAAAGGCTGATTAATTTTACGACATATAATAAAAAGTTGTGGTTTGCTAATATTAAAAGGTAAAGACAAAAAACTGTTGTGTGTTGGAATTGCTGGCAGATGGCAGTGTTGGGAGCCATTGGTTTAGCTCTGTGCAGCCATATGATAGAGCAGATAGGGAGCTGCTTCCACAATTAACATGAACCACAGTTCTGTTTATAACAATCTAATCCAAACATGCCAATGTTTTGTTCCTACATGGGTAAAAAATGCTCTCTTGATTTATTTTCAATATTTACTATTTTTTTAACTCATCTGACTTTGAAGGCTAGATGCATTCAGGTTTACTGCCCTTTAAGTAGTATAGTATATGTAATCTTATGCCAGAAACAAAAAAGACTGTTACAATCCCCCCGACACCCTAATCTTGTTGGCCTTTTGGTTTAGATCAAGTCCTGATATGGCCTATTGAGTGACTGTACTATGCATTTACAGGGGGATGAATAGGTCGATCTAATTGGTCTTTTCCATCTCTAATTGCTGTGCTTTATGCAATACATGAGTGGATCTGGGACTATGGCAGACAAATTAGAAATTAATGGTTACCTACACTAAAGAAAGGAAAATAGTTAAATTCAACTCCCTTCTCTACTATTCCTCAAAGCCTAGATCATTCCTTTCTACATAAAAAACTTGTGGAAAAGGAAAATATACTTTAAAAAGTCAGTGTGGTTTGCCTGAGCTGCTTTTCTGACACAACATTCCTCAGTCAGGTTGGGATGGAGGCAGGGCTGGCCTTACCATGAGGCGAACTGAGGTGGCCGCCTCAGGTGCCAGACTGTGTGTGTGGGGGGGCACCACTAGGACCCAAAGTGTAGAAAATTGTGTCTGCTGCTAGATGCACAGAGATGGTGGAGTGCTGTGCTGGAGGAAGGAGGGCACAAGAGACATAACAGGCAGGCAGGAGAAAAGGTGAGAGGGAATAACAGAAAGCAGCAGGAGCTGCAGGGAGAGAGAGGAGGAGGAGCCTCTTATGTTCCTCTCTAGCACCCCCAGAAGCCTGGACTGATTAACACCAGCTTCTCAGGGAGCTTCCTGTTTCCTGCTGCTTCCCTGAACCCACTTGAGGAGAACAGGCAGTCAACTGAAATAGTAGGAGCCAGTTAGGCCCTTAAGACGCTGATATCTTCCCTCACTCAGGCCCTGCTACCAGCCTGCTTATTTGTCCCCTTCAATTGAGTGTTGAGAGCCACTATAGCTGGCACAGAACAGCAGTCATGAGTGAAAGAAGAAAACACCCCTCTGGGGCAGCATTCAGAAAAAGAAAGAAATCAAAGGAAGCAGGAAGGAGCTCTCCTGAGATACATAGACACAGATGTTCATGGGGAGCCTTCCGGCCCCAGTGAGGATGTGAGTGCTGAGGAGATGCCTGATCCTCCAGTTAGTCAGAGTGCAGGTGACCTGGCAGCTACTGCAGCATCCATATCTCCATCTCAAATGGATGTAACCATGCACATTCCTGAAGAAAAGTGTAGAGCAGAGAAGAGTGTGGTGGAGGCGCGAGAAATAGCTGCTGCTGAGTTTAGTTCCTTAAGTCTAGATGATCCAGGACTGTGGACCCACTTGCGCAGTAGCCTGAGAGACTTCCTTGTACTGCATGGGCCACAGCAAGTGAAAAACTTCATGTTCGCCAAAGACAATGAAAATAGAAGTTTCCATACAACACATTACTGGCGTGAAATACCCAATGGTGACAAAGTGGAGAGGCCATGGCTTATGTATTAAAAAACCCAGAATGCTGCATACTGTTTTTGTTACAAACTCTTCCAGTCTAATGTTCCAGCCACATTGGGTTCTACAGGAACAAAGGACTGGAAAAATCTGGCTAGAAATCTGGCATGCCATGAGAAGGCAGCAAATCACCAGAGAGCATTCCATAGGTGGAAAGAGCTTGAGATGAGACTAAGGTTAAAGGCCACCATAGATGATCAGCATCAAGAGAAGATTGCATCAGTCTCTCTTTAATAAGGCATTTGATACGGTCTCGCATGATATTCTTATCGACAAACTAGGCAAATACAATTTAGATGGGGCTACTATAAGGTGGGTGCATAACTGGCTGGATAACCGTACTCAGAGAGTTGTTATTAATGGTTCCCAATCCTGCTGGAAAGGCATAACGAGTGGGGTTCCGCAGGGGTCTGTTTTGGGACCGGCTCTGTTCAATATCTTCATTAACGACATAGATATTGGTATAGAAAGTACGATTATTAAGTTTGCGGATGATACCAAACTGGGAGGGATTGCAACTGCTTTGGAGGACAGGGTCATAATTCAAAATGATCTGGACAAATTGGAGAAATGGTCTGAGTTAAACAGGATGAAGTTTAACAAAGACAAATGCAAAGTGCTCCACTTAGGAAGAAAAAATCAGTTTCACACATACAGAATGGGAAGAGACTGTCTAGGAAGGAGTACGGCAGAAAGGGATCTAGGGGTTATAGTGGACCACAAGCTAAATATGAGTCAACAGTGTGATGCTGTTGCAAAAAAAGCAAACGTGATTCTGGGATGTATTAACAGGTGTGTTGTGAGCAAGACACGAGAAGTCATTCTTCCGCTCTACTCTGCTCTGGTTAGGCCTCAGCTGGAGTATTGTGTCCAGTTCTGGGCACCGCATTTCAAGAAAGATGTGGAGAAATTGGAAAGGGTCCAGAGAAGAGCAACAAGAATGATTAAAGGTCTTGAGAACATGACCTATGAAGCAAGGCTGAAAGAATTGGGTTTGTTTAGTTTGGAAAAGAGAAGACTGAGAGGGGACATGATAGCAGTTTTCAGGTATCTAAAAGGGTGTCATAAGGAGGAGGGAGAAAACTTGTTCACCTTAGCCTCTGAGGATAGAACAAGAAGCAATGGGCTTAAACTGCAGCAAGGGAGGTCTAGGTTGGACATTAGGAAAAAGTTCCTAACTGTCAGGGTGGTTAAACACTGGAATAAATTGCCTAGGGAGGTTGTGGAATCTCCATCTCTGGAGATATTTAAGAGTAGGTTAGATAAATGTCTATCAGGGATGGTCTAGACAGTATTTGGTCCTGCCATGCGGGCAGGGGACTGGACTCGATGACCTCTCGAGGTCCCTTCCAGTCCTAGAATCTATGAATCTATGAATTACTGGCAACAAAAGTCAAACAGAAGATTGTGGCAGATCTGAAGTCAGCAAGATATTACTCTTTTATTCTGGACCGCACACCTGATATCAGCCATATGGAACAAATAATTTTAATAGTGCATTTTGTAACAACAACAGAACCTAGTGAAAATATCCCTGCAATGGTGACTGTCAGAGCATTTTCTAGAATTTATTGATGTTGATGATACTACAGGAGCTGGTATGACAAATGTGCTTCTTAAAAAGCTGGAAGATACGGGAATTGCGATAGCTGGCATGAGAGGTCAGGGCTATGATAATGGTGCCAACAAGAGAGGAAAGAACAGAGGAGTGCAGACGTGGATCCGAGAGTTAAACCCTCAAGCTTTTTTTGTCCCATGCAGTTCTCATTCATTGAACTTGGTGGTCAGTGATGCAGCATCAGCTTCTAGTGAGGCTGCTGAATTTTTTAATGTAATTCAAAGCATCTATGTATTTTTCTCTGCATCAACTCGATGGCAAATTCTGAAGCAACATCTGGGAACATCCTCTCCGACACTGAAACCACTGAGTGCCACACGATGGGAAAGTCGAGTGGAGGTGATAAAGCCTATCAAACACCAAATTGGGAAGATACATGATGCCATAGTTGCCATTATGGAGGATAATGCGATGACAGGAACTGTTCATGGGAGAACAGGTGCAGAGGGAAATGGAATCACCGGAAACATACATAACTTCAAATTTCTGTGTGGCTTAGTGTTGTGGCATGACATACTGTTTGAAATAAATGTTGTAAGCAAGAGACTCCAAGGTGTTGACCTTGATATATCTGGAACAATGGAACAACTGGACAAAACAAAGTCATACCTACAGTCTTACCGGTCAGATGAGGGATTTCAAAACATTCTGAAGAGTGCACAGAAGTTGGCAGAGGAACTTCATACTGAAGCTATTTTCCCACCCATTCAAGAATACAAGAGTCACCAAAGAAGAAGACATTTTGATTACGAGGCACGGGATAATCCCATAAGAGACCCCAAACAACAATTCAAAGTTGAATTCTTTAACCAGGTGCTAGATTGTGCAATACAGTCAGTTGAAGAACGTTTCATGCAGCTCAAGGAACATATACTGCTATTTGGGATGTTGTATGATATTCCAAAACTCCTCACTACACCTGAAGAAGACCTACACCAGCAATGCAGGGCACTAGAGACAGTGTTGACACATGATGACATGCGCGATATTGATGCGAGTGATTTAGGTAATGAACTGAAAGCCCTTTCAAGATACATTTCAGCAGGATCAACTTCAAAGGCTGTTCTGGAATATATGTGCACAAATAATATGACCACCCTCTTTCCAAATGCTTTTGTTGCTCTGTGCATACTTCTAACACTTCCTGTAACAGTTACCAATGGAGAACGCAGCTTCTCCAAGCTGAAGTTAATAAAAACACATCTACACTCCACAATGACACAGGACAGGCTGGCCGGCCTTGCAACCATCTCAATAGATCATGAACTGGCCCAGACTGTGGACCTTCAGCAGGAAGCACTTCAAATCTTTGCAATCAAGAAGACACGGAAAGCACCACTTTGATTATTCAAACAGATAAAAATGCCAGTGTTTACTATGCAGACAAGAAAAGTTACATTTGCTGTTCAGGCGTTTGAAAGTGAAGTGTTACTTAACATTTTTGACAAGGCATTTTAAGTCGTTAGTTCTCCTTTATTGGGGTAGGGAGCAGAGCAGTACCATGAGAGGAGTAGAACAGGCAGAAGGCAGAATTGAGACCTTTTAAAGTTTTGGCCCAAGCGAGGGGGCATGGGGACATCATTTGAGCTTCCCGCCTCAGGTGCCAAAATGTTGTTGGCCGGCCCTGGATGGAGGGATCACTAACTGTGCTGGAACAGGGCTTGTAATGCCTCTTTAGACTGGAGATCTTCAGGACGCTTTGGCCCAAACCCTAAATTCTTTCCCACGGGCAAATCTATAAATATATATTTTAAAAATATGGGGGAAAGAGATAAAGAAAAAAGTGATATTAGTAACACATGAATAGGTTAAACTCAAGAGTGACATTTGAGTTATTTGTGACTGATGCAAACAATTAACTAAAGTTTAAGGTTTTATAGACTTTAAAATTTGGTATGCCTTTACATGTGGTATGTGCTATTTATTTCAGATATCTTTAAATATAGACTCTGAATTCTCAAAGAAAGAACTTCAAAGTTCTCTGATTTTTATAAAAGTTTATTTAATGATAAACTTTCTTTAGAAGTGAATTCATATTTTTAATGAAATTAGATTTGAGAATAATAACCTATCAACCGACTTTTCAGTCAGTGTCATAAAGTTCAGTCTGACTTTGGTGTTCATACTTTTTGGTCAAATACTGAGCATCCTGTGGAGATTTATTCTAATTTGTACAGTTATGGTAATTTTAATAATAAATAACATAGCTACTATTAAGCAAAACAGGTTTACTACACTGGGAATACTTTAAAAACTGACCACCCAGCTAGCTGACTAAATAATTTAGGCCCCAATCCTGCAAATTGTTACACACCTGGATAACTTTACATATCTGAGCAGTCCTAATCAGTTTAACAAGACTAAATCAAGTGTGAAAAGGTATTGACAGGACAAATGTGGCTTGATTTTTCAAGTGGATGGCAGGGGTGTGTGCAGCCTAAAAACCCCCAGCTAGAAGGGAGTGGGTGGGAAAGGGTCCCTCCCCAGAGACAGGTGATGGCTGGAAACCTGAGACCTGCCTGGCCTCTCCTGTAGTGGGCCACGGAGGGGGAAATACAGATAGTTACCCTGAAAACTTTGTCAGAATCTCTTAAGAACATAAGAACGGCCATACTGGGTCAAACCAAAGGTCCATCTAACCCAGTATCCTGTCTTCCAGCAGTGGCCAATGCCAGGTGCCCCAGAGCGAATGAAGAGAACAGGTAATCATCAAGTGGTCCATCCCCCTGTCTCCCATTCCCAGCTTCTGGCAAACAGAGGCTAGGGACACCATCCCTGCCCATCCTGGCTAATAGCTATTGAGGCCTCACTGACTTCAGTTGGAGTTGTAGGTCCATAGTACCTCTGAAAATATGGGCTTAGTTTTCTTTAGGTCGAGCATCCAAAGCCTGAGGCACACAAGGTCATATAGCAAGTCAATGGCATCCGGGGACAGAACACAGGTCACCCAGCTCATAGTTCAGTGTCTTACCTCCTGGAGCACATTTCCTTCATAAGCACCAAAATTACACACTAAAAAAGTGCAAAATACAGTAGAACAGTGTGGGGGAAAGTTATTGAAAGCCAGATGCACACCCATACAGGGGCTGGGGTCTATAGATTCAGGACAGGGGTTTTATGAAAGCTATGTGAAGCAAAAAAAAATTGAAAATTGTATTTCTTATCCAAGTGATAGATATAATAAGAGAAACTTCTCCAAAGCCCCTTAAAATCTATCAAGCTATCTGGCATTACAAATCACATGTGGCTCAATCCTTCTGCCTGCTGAAGACTTACTACAAGAGTGTACTTAGTGCCCACAACATCTATTGTCTTCACTTGGATTTGGGTGATCACAGCACTTTGCAAGAGGAAATCAGCACATTGCAAGATTGAGATATTGATCTTTGCTCACAGGATGTTATCAGTACCGCTCAGCATACTGCATGTGCATTCCTTGCAATTCATATTTAATTCCTTGTATATTCTTCATTTAGGCCATATGTTCATTTTTATGTTTTAAAATATAACATAAAATCAAACTATCAAGCATTGAATTGTGGGGATAAGAAGAGGGCTGTGTCTGATTTCATTAGTACAGTGACATGAACATAATTGTACTTTCTGAAGATCATCTTTAAGCATCTCACTATTAAACAAAAAAACCGAAAACACCAAGACTAACCCCCTTCCAAATGGTAATTAATTGACTTCTGTAACATTCTGGGAAGTGACAGGACATGCAATACATTGCTCAAACTAGCATTCAGTGAGTACTTACCACTGGCAACTTCTCAATACGCCATTTTTGGATCAGTTCCAGTAGGATGAATAGACAGTACAATTTCCAAAAGACAGGAATTTTTCTGCTGTTCTGAAGCATTCCAAGGATAGCAATCACCCCTCCGCTTCATAATTATAGGATTTCAAAAAGTGGCCATTTATTTTAAAATAGTCTCTATGGTTTTTAAAGCGATTTCGACAGGATATATGTGGGATAAAATGCACACGTCTTAGGCGGGTCTTTCTGCTGCTGGCCCTAGTGCAGAAAAGGATTACGAGAAGACAGAAGAAATAAGCAAGAAAATAGGTGTCTGAAAACTATAGTTTAGTCTCTCTATGCAGACAAAAAACGTGAGGCAAATTAAGTATTTGTTCACACATGTAAGAAATACAATGGAATATGGATGTACAGTAAAGATATGCTATGTGGATAGAGAGAGGACCCCCCCAATACAGCCAGATCAATTCACTTAGGCCCAAATTTTCAAAAGTGGCCCCTAATTTTAGGTCCTTCCGTTTTTGGGTGCCCAGCTTGAGTTGCCTTGGCGCTGATTTTCCATTCATGTCATTTGCAGTTGCAGATGTTTGGCCAAGTTGTCTCCAGCTCAGCACCTAAAAACTAAATCAACTGTCAGCTTTGAAAATGTGGGCCCTAGTGAATGCAGAACAGAGATTGAGCTAGACACAAATATGACGGTGTTATCCTATTCCTATCACAAAAGAGAAAACTTGTGAGAACACATAGCAATTCCCCGGGGGAGCATACTCAAGAGCACTGTGAATGGTTGCAAAGGGCCACTGTCAGGTGTGATGTAAACTGGCATTAGTGTTTATTATTACTTGCTAAGCACTGACAGCATGCTTGGTGCTGTAAGTAATAGGAGGATGTAAAATAAGTAAATAAGGGCAAGGCTATGACTTTATACCAATGGCTGCCGTATGTCAGACAGGGAGATTCACACAGCAGCAGGAGTCCTTAGATAGCTTTGGATGAATAAGAAGGAATTCTGGCAGTGGCTGGCTGCCAGCTGTTTCCTCAGAGGGGAGTCACATGCTGGAATCGGAGGTTCACCCTTTTCTAAAGTGCAATATGGACACCCACAGCTCGCTAGGCCAAAAGACGTGCAAGCACATGAGCCTCCAAATTCGACTTCTCCTGCCTACATTTGGTCAGCAGCTACTCAGCTGGTGTAAATTGTCATAGCCACAGTGGCTTCAACAGAGCTATGACAATTTATATCAGATGAGGATTTGTCCCCTGAACCCCCACATCTCTCAGCCCCAACTTCTGCACAGAGCCAGCAACCAGCAACACTATAACTAAACAATAAATAGGTAGGTATAAGAAATTAAGGCATGGCAGGGTGCAGCTCTATTTTATACCCTTCACTTGTTTTTTTCTTGCTACAACTGCTTTTGCACCATCTTGGTGAGTAAGTGACTCCCATTTACCTTACCCACTGAATGCTGAATCAGTGCATGGTATACGATAGTGCCACATACAGTAATTTTCTGACCAATTGACATCCATTGCGCAATTTACCCCACCTTCTAAGACACTGCTGAATTTGGCCCTATAAGTAGCTACAAACCAGAGCAAAAGTGTTGCAGGCTGTAAAAGATCTGTCTTCCAGCTGCAGTTATTGTGGGAGCTCCTGAAGATTTACATGAGCCAGTGGAATAAACAGAAAGGAACAAACCCAGAGCTACAATAAAAAATCAATGATCAGGATCAGCTCAGAGGCTCTAATCCTGCAAAGATTTAAGCACATGCTTAACTCAATTCAAAGGGCCCACTCACATGTTTAAAATTATGCACATGCATAAATCTTTGCAGGCTTAGGGTTTTAAAGTCTATATTTATGGAAAGGAAAGAAACTATGAAAGTTGTAAACATGAATATTTGTACTGGAAACTTGATTTTAAGTTACTCAAGTCCAGTCGGGGAACAGAAACAATGACATGTGACCCAAAATCTAATCAACACAGTTCAAAGTTTATATAATTGACTACCCACAATGAACTTGCTTGTGAACAGCGTGTAGAGCAGTGGCTCTCAACCTTTCCAGACTACTGTACTCCTTTCAGGAGTCTGATTTGTCTTCCAAGTTTCACCTCACTTCAAAACTACTTGCGTACAAAATCAGACATAAAAAATACAAGTGTCACAGCACACTATTACTGAAAAATGGCTTACTTTCTCATTTTTACCATCTAATTATAAAATAAATCAATTGGAATATAAATATTGTACTTACATTTCAGTGTACAGTATATACAGCAGTATAAATAAGTCATTGTCTGTATGAAATTTTAGTTTGTACTGACTTGGCTAGTGCTTTTTATGTAGCCTGTTGTAAAAGTAGGCAACTATCTAGATGAGTTGATGTAAGCCCGGAAGATCAATGTGTACCCCAAGAGGTACACGTACCCTTGGTTGAGTACCAGTGATGTAGAGAACAAGACATAGTTGAAGGAATGATTTGGGTGATCATTTCAATAACTTGAGAAAAATATGAACAATGGACAATCAGGGCCAAAGGCTCCTCTAATTTTATGGAGATGTCCTATCTCTTAGAGCTGGAAGGGACCTTGAAAGGTCATCGAGTCCAGCCCCCCGCCTTCACTAGCAGGACCAAGTACTGATTTTGCCCCCGATCCCTAAGTGGCCCCCTCAACTCACAACCCTGGGTTTAGCAGGCCAATGCTCAAACCACTGAGCTATCCCACCTCTCCATTTGTGTGTGTCCACTGTGAGACACATAGGGCCTGGCTGTCAAAAATATTCCAGACTAAGTCAGGATGTGCGCAACATGTCTGGAAATCAGGCCCTCTCAATAAGTCTCTCAAGCTGGGAACTCAGCATATGAGGAGCCCAAAATTAGTAGCTAGTTTTGAAAATGTTGACCTTAATAAACAGAAAGCATGGTTAAATTCATCCGCTCTGTTACTCACTAGGAATTATTTGCTCAGCTCTAATTTTAACTTAGTCCAATAAAAGGTATCAGTTCACTGTCTCCGTAGCTGGCTTACAAAAAAACAATGCAGCTACCAATTTTCCTCTGCTGGATGACATACTTGGGCCGCAGCCCTTTAAAGAAAAGCACTATTTTAGAACCCATTTGGTTTTCCATTTATTATTTTTCTGATGCTGGAAGCAATGTTATTCATCAGAGAGAAGAATAGCTACATTGTATTGCTAATGTTTAACCAAAATGCTATCTTCATTTTGCTGCAAGCTACACTACTGCTTTCTTTCAGAGCCTTAAAATACATCTACAAACTGTGGTGGATCAGTGAAATCATCATTTTATGTTTAATGGGAAACTTTTTTTTTTAAACATTAGTCAGATGATTGCAAAGGCAAATCCCCATTTATAGAAATGTAGTTGACCAGAATAAAAGAATGAAAGCCATTGAGGGGCTTGATGCCTTTATCAGATTAACAATTGAACCATACGAAGAAAGATGAGCCAAATCGGATGAGCTGGTACAAAACAGAAAAAATCATTGGTGTGCTTTCATAAAAATAAGCGGTGCCTCCTGTAGCACATAATAAGCTATACTACTTCAACTCTGCCCCATAACCTTACAGCTTGTGTTTTTCACCCTTTTTAAGGATTATGGAAGAAAAGAATTGGTACAATCATCAATTTTATTTATCTTTAATTAGGAATTAGTAAGCAAAATTCAAGTTGCTGGTTAAAATTAAAGCTGTTGGTTTCCTGGAAGTCCTACCACACGTTATTAGGATCCTAATTTTTCCTGTGATCCCCGGGTGTCTATCTATTCTAATGGACATGGTATAAAACCAGGAAGGTGAGTGGATGTGGATGTGAGAGAGAGCAAGCCAGAATGACAACAGTAAATAATTAAAAATATTTTACAGGAACAATTTATTTGTATTTTTGTGTATGTGTGTGGTTGTTTTGGCCGCACCCAAGCATTCCATTTTGTGTCTTCCTCTATTGCCCATTGCTGCCAACCTGAAGCCCAGGCTGGCTGGTGTCTTAAGATTTCTTCCCATATACACTGATTCTGGCGGAATTGCCTTATCCAGATGAGACACTCATTCCCTCGTCTTGTCCTGGGATAACAGTCATTGCAGTTCTGTGAAGCAGCCAACAAGGGCAAGTTTCAATCTTGCAAGATGATAAATGCTCTCAGCACCTCCCAGGATCTGTCTATTTTTTCCCTTCTCTCATCCCTTCCATTCACAATCCCAGGGCCAGTATGTGCCAAATGCACATACAATCTCAAATAGCTGGGCAAAGCACATTCCTGCCCAAATCCCACCCATCCTCTTCCTGCACAGCAAAACAACACTGATTCCGCCACTAGGACTAGGGGATCCTCCATGGCCACACACACCTTAATGTATAATTTCCACAAAGAAGTTGCCCAGCCTCCATTAAGCAAGATAAACGTCCAGTCTTTACCACCCTGTAAACAAAATATCTAGGTAGCTCCTAAACACAGAAGTCAAATATGTTACTAGTATAGACTCTTCTTGTTTGTATTGTTACATATTCAATCCCAGCACATGCAGCTTTGTGTTTTTCAGCAAGAGTTCCTGGTTACAATTAACAACGTAGCAGAGAGAAGTAATTTTATTCAGGCTCCTAGAAAAACAGCTCCCCCTCCTCTGCTTGATAATATATGTAATAAACTGATATTTATGGATCCCAACTGTCTCCACCTCACTGTACCATCAGGGGAAGGATACCTACAATAAACTCCTTTATGTGTCTGGCAATTGATTCTGTCCATGGTTAAAATATGTTGTGGGCACTTTAAGTAACTATTAATTATTGAATGTTTGCCTCTTAATGAATTGGATTAACGTCATCAATCGACCCACTTCTCAACATATTCCCCAGCTAAAATATTACATCTATTAAGGAATACTACAATACTAGTAAATGAGTACAATACCAATAGGATATTTATTTCATTTCAGATGTTCCAAAACATGTTGTAAACTTTGCCACACCACCTTGGACTCTGATCTCATCAGAACTAGCAAGCTAAATAAGATTAGTTTTAGCTAGTATGAGGATGAATGACCTCTAAGGAAAATGCAGGGCATTTTAGGCAGTGTGCTGAGAGTACATTCAATAAGTGGCACTCTTCCCTCTGAATCCACAATGAGCCAATGTCCCTGAATGTTAGATGGCATTATGCTGATGGAGGTGCCATCTTTGGCATGCCACATGAAACTGAGGCACTAATAACGGGTGTGTTTATTTAGGAGAACTGTGCCAATTTTCAGAATAGAAGGTATCAGCCTCCTGTGCTGACCAAATTCTAAATTGGTCAATTGCATTTTGCTTACCAAACCTTCCTCCTGCAAATATGTTCCTTCCACAGTTTCAGACGAAGAAGATATTTTTCTTAACTTGTCCTATTGGATAGTTATGCTGTTGCTGTTCAGCAGGTGCCATATTTCATCCTGGAAGTGACACTGTTTCAGGAGTGAGTGAAATAACTCCTATACATTTTATAGATTGTACAAGGCTTTGGAATTTTTCAGGCTAATAGGTTCTAAGTAAAACGTAACCTTCCCCATTGTTAATCTGCAGCCACTTCTGGGGTTGAATGAAGTAACTGACTAATGCTGCACAACAGTATATTTCTACTGTCTTCCTTGACATCTTGTTGTAAATTTTACTTGGGAGAGCTGCACTTTTGAGTGACCCTCATTATTTATGTCAAAATATAAGTAGGACTAATATTTATTTATAGCTGTGCTATTGTGACATTCACCACCAATGAAAGAAGAGCTGGGGCCTGCTCCTGCTCCCATCAAAATCCTTACGTGAATTCAACAGTGCTAGGATTGGGCTCTTAATCAGTTTGCAGTAGTGGCTTCAGATCAATGTTCTCCTCTCATGCTCACGGATCAGCCAATAGCATACATAATCAGAACAAAGGTTGTAGCTTATGTTCTGTTAGTTGAATACAGTATCAGTCAGTACCCAGCTGGGCAGCTTCTGTGGGTCGTGTTTTGAGAAGGATGGCCTGGACTGGTTATTCCTGCTAAGGAAACATTCCATTTCTCTAGCCTGCTCCAGACAATGAATTAAAAGCTCTTACCAAACATTGTTATCTCTGTAATTTCCCTCTGGACTCTTAATTGTTTTTCCAAAAACAAGTGCAATGACTTTCCATTTTATAATGAAAATGTAGCACTACAGTAGTGCTGATAGGCACTGCAGAAATACATTGTAGTTGCACTATACCAAGTCTTAAATACTACAGACAGGGGGCCAGATAAATAAGTTAGATTAACTTTAAAACAGGAAATTGGAGCAGACTGGTTGTTTCCCATGAGGAAAATGCTGTTTTGGCAGACTGAAGAGGAACACAGCAATTGCCATACTGGATCAGACCAGTGGTCCCTCTAGCTCCATGGCTTTTCTTAGACAATAGTCAATACCAGCTGCTTTAGAGGAAGATGTAAGAAGTCCCGTAATAGGCAGTTATGAAATAAGCTGCCTAGAGGTAAAGCTTCTTCCTAACCCCTGTTAGCGTTTGACTTATGCCCTGAAGCCTGAGGGTTTATATCCCTTCCAGGACTCTTAGTTATTTATTTAGTCCTTATTATGATAACTGGTTAATTTTTTCAACCCTTCTTCCACCTTTTTTAATAACTGGGTTTAGACTGAAACTTTAAATGTAGAGAGTGTGTGTGTATATACACACACACAGAGAGAGAGAGAGAGAGCGCTAATGTAGTCACAAGCAGGACATTTCAAACTGTAACAATGATTGAGTCTAACTACTAGTGTGTTATATTGCCCATCCAAATTCCTACAATATTGAAACATCTGGGAAATACCACAGTATTTAATAACAAGTAAAGAGTCAGGATATATCTCTGCTTTTTGCACTTCTTTTGTGCTCCTGACCAGAACAGATGTACAGACTACGGTGGCCAAGACCCATTGCCAGAGGATACCAAGTCAAATCACTTAACTGTGTTATGTTTCTACCCTGTGACTAATTAAAATCACTTGTTCTACATTTAATGCTAATAAAACTGCTAGATAGCTGTGCTGTGATCTGTTGGTCACAGTTAAGACATATGGGCATACAGCAAAGCAGATACACCAAGATCCCAAAATTAATAATCTTTCAGAACATTATTTTTAATCCTGTGTTTGATATTTCAGGTTCTAAACTTCCTTTCATCTGGAAGAATGTGGAGTTTGGGGGTTGGTATAGCAATTCCTGACATTGTTTATTACATAAAATTGCAAAAACTGTAGAGAAGTGGCTTCAGACGCTAAACCAAACCATGTTTTTCAATCTTTATATGAATCATAGAACCATAGGTTTAGAAGGGACCGCAAGGGTTATCTAGTCTCACCTCTGGCCAATGACAATCCTGTCTTTAATTCATGATCCACGGCAGCATCTGAATGGCCTGTTTTCATAAAACTGGTGCATCTGAAGACAGGGCAGCTTTGGATCACATTTGCTAATCATAGGGCCAATCCTTCCTTCTGTGAGATGCTGACCACCCCAAATATTTCACTGCTTCCAACAGGAATTGAGGGCACTCAGTGAACTTGTCGCATCATGATTCATATGAATAAACATGATCCATGCTTTGAAAAATTAAGGATCTCTAGGGTTGCAAAGGCATTAAGTCCACTATAGCATGCACGTGAAAACTATGTGTAAATATTGGAAGGATGCTGTGTTACAGGTTAGCCAGTGTACAGAAAGTTTTGTGTCAAAAAGTAATTGTATACAAAGCAACAGCAAACTCAAGACTAATTTCAAACAAAGCAATAACAGAAGTTTGGCACAGAACGGTGCCATATATTGTACAAATACCTTTGCAGCTTGTTTTCTTTTTAAAATATAGACTTTGTAAACAGGATATTTTGATAAGGAAAGATATTTATTACGCATGAGTCATAGACTGTAATTTTTTTTTCTACTGAAAGGATTTCACATGGAAATTACAATCTCTGCTCAGCATACCTTAGTTCATGGCAGTAAATTACTTTTCATATGTAGTACAAGAACAAGTATAAGAACATTCAGATATACCTCTAATACAGTCTGTACAGTAAATGTTGAAGAGGAGAAAACACATACTATTTTTAAAGTGAAATCCAGTTCCTTGAAATATAGAAATATTGTTATTCTTTGTCTTAGCTGAATACTATTTGGACAGAAGAATCAATGTGGGAATAGGCAAACCACAAGGATCTGTTGGTTTGAATTCAGGATTGTATTCAAACCCCAAAAGATAAACTGAGCTCAAGTTTTCTGAAACTCAACTGGATTTTGGTCATTAGATAACTAATCCTATTAGTGTGTTGTTCTAAAAATGCAAGGAGGAAAAAAAAGAAAAGAAAAAGCCCTTGGACAAATATTGTTCAGCAAATAAATTTTACAAAAAAAGCAACTGTTCAAAGAAAATCAAATGTATATTTCATTTCATATTATGATTTATTTTAGAAAACACATTTAAAAGTGCTGTAGCTATGAACAATAACAATAGTTGGGACCGCTGATAGGATGGTATTAAAATGTCACAATGCACTCACTAATTCTACATTTAGATATGTCTAAAATTGATTTTAACAAAATGATTGCTTAAACTTTGTTTTGCTCTAACAACCACATAAAATATAACATTCTCTTCAAATAACTTGATGAAGCATAGACACTCTGCATATTAAAGTTTGGTTGAATGAAAATAAGAAGTTTTATATGAGTATTCTTTTTATAGTATAAATAACTAGGATTCTAGATAAGAAAATTGTATTTATATCCCAACCTCATTTTGCAGTAATGTGGTCTACTTATTAGCAAGAGACCTGACAGAGTATTGGTGCCAAGTTCTGTACATTATAGAATGACATCGCCAGTAATATCTTTCTTTGCCTCAGAAACATTGATATTGAGAACTGAACATTTGGTCCCCTGAAATTAGTAATGCTTCCTTCATATTTTTGGCTTGGATCACTTTTTTTTTTTAAAAAAAGTATCTTCTAATTTCGCCTTGATTTTTCCCCCAGCCACAAAGATCAGATTTAAAAGAAAAAAAATCATATTAAGTCTGAGCACTGCTGAGAGCTTCTTCATACTATTTCCTGTTGCATTGTTCTATAAACCACTAAATTGCAGTGACTTATTTCCTCTGAATTACCTGGATTATTTGGCCATGGGAAAAACAAATGGTTTTTGTACCCAGTGCAAATATCGCTGCTTTAAATCCCAATGATACTATTGAATAGCATAATTTATCACATTCTAAAGAGACCATAAAATACTACTATGCACAATTTTCTCTTTCTTTGTTTTATAACCAATATGTTTTTTCCCCTTCAACAGTGTTATGGGTTGACTCTCCATAGAGCCTTCCCCTCCCACAGCGTGGAATAAAATAGGCAAACAGGAGCAACACCAACACAAACATGTTTCACTGATGTTAAATAAATGCAATGTAAATACAAGCATTTCACATAACTGACCTGAACCTCTACTCATTGCTTACCCATAACTCCCAGTGAAGGCAATGGCAGTTTTGGGTGGTTGGATCAGCTCTAATAATGATAAGTATTACAGTGTAATATATCCCACTAAAGCCCCATGGTTTTCTTTCCCACATATAGTATATATGTATATAATAGTACAGGATTCTTTGGTTCAGGATTCTACAGTGTAATGGCACTTCTATGGTACAGTGAAGGGATTTTTAATAGTAATTGTAGTTGATTTCTCTAGGTTACCTAGCAGCCACTGAGAGCATAGAAGATTTGAAATCTGTGGTTAAAGTTTAAGCCTAATAAGCTAAAGTAATTGATCAGTTCCCCATGGATTTTCTTTGGTCACTGAGGTGTGTATGGAGACTACAGGAGATTACTTTATTGTGCGATTTTAGCAGAGCAGCGGAGTCTCCTTACAATGGGTCACATACTGCTCTCCTGGGGGAAAACATGTGGGAGGGACAGAGAGGGAAGAACACTCCAGCAGGGGGAATCTTTCCAGGCCAGAGAGGTGGAGTTTCTCCCCCAGGGAGGTTTTTGGCCCCCATGAGCTGTAGCTCCCTGACAGCTGCCAGGGGACAGGGCCATCTGGATGGAAGCCCTGCAGCTTCACTCCAGATCCAGGGCCACCTGCTCCCTGGCTGCTTGGCTCCATTTAAAAAGTCAGCTAAAAAAGACAACTCTGTAGAATTGCAGTGATATAAACGTTATTGATACTCCTGATGGAGCAGCACCATGGAACTGCATGGGAGGCTAACGGGCAATGCACAATTGGTACAGGAAGGAGGAAATGATTTTTGGAGAGGGGCAAGGGGGAAAGGGGTTGAAAATAGATTTCGTGCTTATGAAAGTTACTGGACTGGAAGTCCTGGAGAATAAACTTCCCTCTTTATCCAGGGAACAGATACACGGCAGACAGTAGTAATATAAATTTGCAATTGTCACCCCTGCCAGCAGGTTTCACACCTGAACTGGAGGAATCTCTTCTATGAGTGAGAAGTTAGAACAGTGAATCTCTATGCTGACTTAGGCTATGGCTACACTACGGCCTTTACAGTGGCACAGCTGTACCGCTGCAGCTGTGCTGCCGTAAGGTCTCCTGTGTAGCCGCTCTATGCCAGTGGGAGAGAGCTCTCCATTCAGCATAATTAAACCACCCGCAATGAGCGGCAGTAGCTATGTCAGCAGGAAATGCTCTCCCTCCAACATAGTGCTGTCCACACCAGCCCTTTTTTCTGTGAAACTTATGTCAGTCAGGGGTGTGAGAAAAACACACCCTGACCCATAGGCGCCGACTCTGTGGGTGCTCCGGGGCTGGAGCACCCACGGGGAAAAATTGGTGGGTGCTCTGCAGCCACCGGCAGTCAAGCTCCCCTCCCGCCCTGCCCCACCTCCTCCTCCACCTACCTCTCAGCGCTTCCCACCGGGCCACCACCAAACAGCTGTTTAGCAGCGTAGAAAGCTCTGGGAGGGAGGAGGAGGAGTGAGAACGTGGCACACTCAGGGGAGGAGGTGGGGAAGAAGCGGGGCTGGGGTGGGGATTTGGGGAAGGAGTCAGAATAGGGGCAGGGACGGGGTGGAGTTGGGGCGGGGACTTTGGGGAAGGGGTTGGAATGGGGGCGGGGCAGGGCCTCATGGAAGGGGTGGAGTCAGGGGGGGCCAGGAGCAGAGGGAGGGTTGAGCACCCACCGGCGGGAGCGGAAGTCAGCGCCTATGCCCTGACTGACAAAAGTTTTACCGACAAAAGTGCTAGCGTAGGCATAGCCTAAGTCTTTGGTGTCTCTGCTGAGATAGACAACACGGGTGCCAAGTTTGATGACAGCTTTTGCGATGTGTACACTTGTCCACTAGGAAATAAGCTGAGATCAACAATTCATTTCATATACGCTGCCAAACAGGCTGGAAATTGTACTTTTGTCTGATCCACCATGAGGCCAAACCAAAAGGAAGCAGATGTTGGCTGCATATCTTGGAGCCAGGTCTCAGTTATTTTCAGACCCTTCCATACATCTTTACATTGACATTGCATTCATGTTACTCTCAGTAATTCATTTATGCACCTGACATTTCAAAAATCTAGGCCAAGATTTTCAAAGGTGATTTTGGTTGCCTCTATTTTAGGGTTTCCCATTTGTAGACACTTTAACAGGACCTGATTTTCAAAGGGATCAAACTTTCTGAAAATCAGATCCCCTTTGAACTGTCTCACATTGGGTTAGCAAAATTTAATGCACTCATAATCACTAGTCATATCTGAAAATCTTGTCCCTAACCAGAACAGACTGATTCATAAGAATATCATGTATCAGCATACTTAATGTGTCAGTAAAAAACACAATAAGAAGATCCATGTGTCAGAGTGCTTAGGGTAATTACAATGTAAACTTTATTCACATGACTTATGTAACAGGAAAAGGGAAGGAGACATTTTGCCCTTGACATAACCATATTTTACACTGTATCTCTTGAGAGCAAATGTATAAATCAGGGAGGAGGGGGATAGAGAAGCCTTGGTGGATAATCTGCCTTTCTTCTTGTGGTGAATTCACCTGTGTGGAAATTGTGATTGGTCTGCAGAAGAGGAAAGGAAATGGCTATTTTTTGTTCAAACTGTGACATTATGAGAAAATGGTAACGTAATCGCAAAGGGAGAGAGAGTACAGAATATCTAAAAAATCAGATAAAACATACCACGAAACAAAGTTTGCTTTTAAATGTGTGTAAATAGTCTTTGATCAGTGAACAGGATCTTTATGATGGGCTGATATTGCAGATTAACAAACATTTGCTACAACAGTTTCATAAGTGGTTAGGCTTTATCCAGCGAATGGATGCTAAGACAAGTAGTTGGCAAGGAAATCTAATCAATTTGATGTGAATAAACTTTTTTGTACAATTAGTGGGACCTTCTCCTTCTGAAGGCTCCATTCAGAATAGAGTAACATGGATTGGTACAGCTGCATTGTAAAAGAAAAATCCTCCTGAGGATCCTCTTCAGATTTTCATGGCTTTTCTGCTTCCTCTAGTGCACCCTGCGGAAAATCTAAAGGATAGAAAGATAGATGAGGATGCTTAGAAATTGGATTATACTTGGCAAGCATACACAATACATTGTTGATTCCACCGCAGTTTAGAAAAGTCTTAGTTATACTAGAGGAAATAATTTGCTGCATACAAAAAACTCTATGCTAAAAGAATGTTAAAGTTGCAAAAGCAAGCACTCAAAAGTTAGGAAATACCAGAATTAAGGTTGCCTGTGCAAATTAATTCTGCCCTGTTGTGCATATGCAATATGATACAGTCTTAAACGTATACCACTTTGTCCACAGGAAAAAATGGCACAGGACACACATGTCAAGTAGATATAAAATGCTACAATTGGTAGCATTTTACCCCCAATTTGCCCAGGTATAAATGCCTACACAAGCTGCAAAGCAGTGGAGAATCAGGCACTTTGTTTATTAATAGAATGCATCTTTTTAAATGGCTATATATATATTCAAGGCTGACACTTTGGAGAGACTGATGTAGCAAACTACTGGTCTTGGAGAAGTTTCATTTATGAAGCCTTGTTGATGTTTTTGTTTTAAAACATCAACAGTACAACAGGAGGCGTGTCAAATTTGAATTTGCTCTAAATCCACACCACAGCGAACCTGAAGGAAATCAGAAATCTGGGAGTAAGTGGTCAAAAATTCCCAGACTGAAGTAAATGTGGAAAAAGAGAAGAGTGAATAATCAAATTAAAGCCTGTCTAAACACAAACTTGCATGGTTTAATTAAACTGGTTTAGTTAAACCAGAGCAAACCGGTGTGGGTTTATTCTTATTTCAGCTTCAAAGTAGCTTATTGTGTTCTAACTTAAAATCAAACTAAACCTGGTTCAAGCCAAAATAAAATAAATAAATAATTATAATAATGCCTAGCTCTTATATAGCACCTTTCATCCATAGATCTCAGAGCACTTTACAAAGGAGGTCAGTATCACTAACCCCATGCAATGGACAGGGAAACTGAGGCACAGATAAGTTAAATGATTTTCCCAGGAGGCCAGAGGCAGAGTCAGGAACATAACCCAGGCATTGCTTTGTCCACTAAGTCACACTGCCTCCATAACCATGCCCACACAACCTTTTTCACCTGTTTAACT
The DNA here is from genome assembly GCF_002925995.2 of Terrapene triunguis. Lineage (NCBI taxonomy): Eukaryota > Metazoa > Chordata > Testudines > Emydidae > Terrapene > Terrapene triunguis. The sequence continues at coordinate 4,790,804 of NW_020698066.1, read as the reverse complement.
AAACTGGTTTAAAATTACACACCTTCAATTTAATTGGTGTAACTCTGTGTGTAGACAAGCCCTCAGAGTTTCATTTTTGTAGGTTGGCTATGTCTTTTGGTACTAGGGGATTTTGACATGTCAATGAATGGCTGGGTGTGAGGGCAAGAAGTTGAACAAACTTTACTGAGAGCCTGGAGACTGAAGCTGCGAAATGCCTGAAAGGCAAACAGAGAGCAAGAGCTCTGGGATAAGACCATGGTGACACAAAAGACCAAAGCTGTGGCTTCTCAGCAAGAGCTTTAATTCCTCAAGGAGCTATGAGGTTTCCCCTCACCAAATTGCCTATTGTTTAAGAGGACAATTAAAAATATCATGTTGAGAGCTGATCAGGGTTTACAAAGCTCATCTATGGCATGGTAGCTCCTTTGTTCAAAACTGTAAGCTTGTAGCACATGCTGGGGACCCACAGGGATCAGCATTAGGCCCTATCCTAGGTAATGCCTTCATTAATGATTTAGAAGAGGAAGCAGGCTAATTATATGTGCAGATTATCAAAAACTAAGATGAGCTGCAGATATTGGACAGGAGAAAGAAATACTGCAACGAAGCCTAGAGAGATTAACAAGAGGGACAGAAAAAGAAGTCAGATTTAAGTTGAAATACATTTGGGGAATAAACAATCTGAAACACACATGCTTCTGGGAGATAGAGACGCAGCAGCTGAAAGAGACCTTGAGGTAATAGATTACAGCAAACGAAACAAAAGTTTGCAACATGATATTAGGCCAAAAAGCCCAATGCAGTTTAGAACTGCAGAGGCATCGCATCATGGAGCAGGGAGTTAACAGACTGTTTATGGATGGCTCCGCTGATCACATCTGAAATATTGTGTTCAGCTTCAGAAAGATATCAAAAAATTGGCCTGATCCAAAATCCATTGAAATCAATGGAAAGACTCCAGGGACTTCAGTGGACTTTAGACCAGGCCCTCAAAGAACAACAAATATGACCTGGTGACTGAAAACACTGCTTCGGAACAATCTTACAGAAGCTAAATATGCATCTAGTAGATTAGCTCAGAAACAACAAAAGGGTGGATATGGAACTTGATAGTCTATATCTGAAGGGCATAAACAGCATGGAGAGAGTAATTATTTATATTGGGACAGGAGGGTATAAGTAGTAGCAGTGGCATGCAATTAAGAAATGGAACATTTAGCTAAATATCAGAAAAAAATTCCTGACAGTGAGATATTGTAGCCTTCAGAATAGTTCCCCAAGGCAAAAGACTAATCATTTGGACATTTTAAATTAGACTAGACAGAAAACCTAAATGCCTAAGTTTTCAAATGTGAATAATAATTGTGGGTGCCCAACTTAAGACACCTAAAAAGTGCCGGATTTCTCCTTTAATAGGTCTCTATTTCAGCACCCAGAATTTGAGTCCTGCAAAATCATTAGATACTTTTGAAGATGCAGGCCAGAAAATGTCTGAATGTAGGGGACAGGACTACTGGCAGGGAGATGGACTGAATGACTTAATACATCTTTTTCTTTTGTGTCTTGACTAATTCTGTGCACTGCTTCCGCGCTAAAAATGAAAAATTAATCGTTATTTGGGATATAAAGTAACGCCCAAGAGTCTCAATAACTATATTTTCATGACATTGATTTCTTCATGTTGTTATTTCTAAAAATGACCATGATAAATTATAGTGCTTATGATAAACAATGTAAATTCCTGAAATATATAGTAGATTATCCCAGACAAAGGTGCTAGCCTTTTCTGATATAATTATAGGTTTGCAGAACAAAGGAAATTCAGTGGGCACAATTTATCTTGATTTCACATACCTTTTTGACACAGCACCGAATACAAATTTAAAGAATTTAGATGCTATATGACTAAAAGTATCATGGAATACGTAAATTATGGGTGAGGTGCATTTATGTATGAGGTGTAAATTATGTCTGGTATTAAATTGTGCAACCGTCTCATGGAATGATGTATAAAGATGTGCCCTTCAACAATGAGTCTTGCAAGCTATGACCTAGACTTTTCTATGTGCAGTATTAATTAACCTGAAGAACCATGTAAAATGCACATTGATTAAATTGGCATATGATAAATTATGGTACAATGGATAATTAATATCAGGGAGGTTAATCATCAGCATGCTCTGGCAAGCTTATGCAGAAACACAAATAAATATGTTGTAGGATTTAAAATACTGCAGTGATTCTCCAGTTCATTTAGAAAGAATTCCCCACCTGGATCAAGTCTTTTTCCACCCTCCCAGTCCCCCCATTGCATGGTTCTCAAAATGTTTCATTCTGCAGACCAAGAAAGCATCCGTGGACCACCAATCTCCCACAAAAACAGTCTGCAAACATTGTCATGGATAAATTTACATTAACTCACCTACAAAGATTAACAATCTACATAGCTACGGACTGGGAAACCCTTACTTAGAAAACAGTAATGATGCAATTCACCCCTGTGCTGTACCAGCACTAAGTCCTCAAAATAGGGCTTAACCATGGGAGTGATTTAAGTCGGAGCATAGACCATGTGCTGGTGATTTTCACCTTCAAGGAGTAAGCTGGGAGTTCCAATTACCAAAACTGAATATAATAGTATGTAAGAGATGCCATCCTCAGCTGCTCAATGACAGTCCTGAAAACCATTTTTTGCATTTGACAACTAGAAAATGTCCCCACAATGTTCACACCGTTCTCTAGATATTTCATATACAAGCAAGTATTCAGAATATCGCAGTTATGTTAATTCACTGTCAACTGAAAAGTTTTTAAAGGTGGTCATCGACTATAGAGATATCATTAGTAGTAACAATAAATCCATGCTTAGAATATGGAGTGCAGTTTTCAGCCCCTCATTATAAAAAGAAAAACATGAGAGAAAGTTCAAAGAAGGGCAAATAAAATGACAAAAGTGCTAGAATGCAGTGTTGTTATAGCTGTGTCGGTCCCATGATATTGGAGAGACTAGGTGATATTACCTCACAAGATATTACCTTACTCACCTTGTCTCTCTAAAAGTGCTACAAGACATCTGAAGGATACTTGATAGAATTATTTATATGACTAGTGGGAAAAAAGCCATTTTAAATGAATTACAAATCCTTGAGTGATATTGCAGAAGGGAGAGGAAAGGACTGTGTTCTGCAGTCATGAATTGGTCAAACAAGGCATAATGGTGTATAAGTTAAGATAGAAACATTCAGGTTAGACATGAGACAACATTTAAGAGTCATGACAATTAGGCAATGGAATAAACTGACTAGTGAGGTAGCTGAGTCACCTACATTAGGGGTTTTCAAAGATTCATTAGATGAAATTCTAGTGGAATTATCATAGAAAATGCAGAGGAGTTGGATTGGATGACCTGAGGGGCCTTCTCCAACCCTATCATCTATGATGTTATGATTCATTCCAAGCAGAATATTTTGGACTCTCATGAATTACTGGCTGAGTATCCTGGATACTCGTGTGCATTAGTTTGCTTGTAGCATGCACAAAACTTAACCAAAAGCTGGTTTGGAAGTGCTTGATCTACAGTATTCAATACTTCCCAACCTCTGTTTCATATGGTGACTCAGAGGCAGGACTGTTATAACAGGAAAACAAAAAGCTATTTTGGTTTTAGATTAGGTTATAGAAAGGAGACACCACTTCCCCCACACAAAAGGGGAGGGAACACACAATTTCATGGACAGTTTATATACTGCTATTCCTATACCATACATGAATAGCCTCCAAATAAACCAAAGTTTTAAAGTCACTGCTTAACATAAAATATGTAAAAGGAGGAAAAGGGCAAATGTACCAAATGACCAAAGTTAATAATAGTTATTTTTGCTTCTTTGTTAGCAAGATAAGACTTAGACTTTTCCCAGCACCTTTCAGCCATGCTTGAAATCATCATGATAATTTCCTTCTAAGAACTCCATCCATCTATTGTTCATAATTTTCATTATCACTATAAAACTGTGTGAGCAAAAAATGTAGCTTCCCTTTCCTTAACATGTAATCTTTCTCCCATGGACATGTGCCCAAATGGCATTTCAGCAAGCCTAAGAAAGTAACAATAATTTGTTAATCCCAAGTAAACTATGACTGAGTAGCTTGAAGTGCCTAGGGGACTGACATAAATTCATGATTTTTACTGTCGTTATGAAGATAGATCATGGTGATGGATAAGACCAAGCTATTTACAGATTGTTTCCTTTACTTCTTTAAGGGAAACGTCTCTAGAAATAGGACTCAGATCTGTGTTCAATACCATATTATGTGGAAGAGCTAATTAAAAGTGAATACCCTCTTTGAGTGACCGATTGATTAGAATATTAATTTATAGATATATGTGTGTGTGAGGGCTTTTGCATTTGAAAGGGGCGTGGTACTGGATGAAGGAGTGGGAAAGCAAGACTGCCACATTCACAAAAGAACTGTATAATTCAATGAGTTTGTTTTACATTTGGTTTGGGAAGTGGTAGGAATGAGAGCAAGCTGTTCATTCATCACATTTCTGTCTGTCTTAGACCATAGTATGGATAACGGCATACAGTGTTTTTCATCTCTTGGTCACTGATTTGAATGCAGCTACTATGGTAGCTGCAGCTGATAGTCATCACTATTTGATATTTGTGGTGTTGTATCTATCTATCTGATCCCAGGATATAAGAGTGACAAGGTGGGTGAGGTAATATATTTTATTGGACCAACTTCTGTTGGTGAGAGACAAGCTTTTGAGCTTACACAGAGCTCTTCTTCAGGCCTGGGAAAGATTCTCAGAGTGTCACAGCTTTAAACACAAGATGGAATATATTGTTTACATAAGGAGTTAACACATGTTGCAGGAGAACATTCAAGGTGAAATGGCCAGTTAACATATTTGCAGTTGTAGGACAATGAAGGGTTAAGGGGGTTACAGACTGTTATAATGAGCCATAAATCCAGTGTCTTTACTGAGTCCATGCTTTTTAGTAGTTATGAAGGTAAACTCCCAGGCTCATCTTTTGAAGCTGTTGTGCAGGTTTCCTTAGAGGATGAGGACTGAGTAGTCAGATATGGAGTGACTGTTTTGTGAAAAGTGTTTAATAACTTTATAATAAGTCAAGCTTTGTCCTACAACTGCAGAGGTGTTGACTGCCCACTTCACCTTGAATGGTGTCAGCAATGAGGGCCTGCAACTTGCCTGCCCAGTTGCCAGACAGTCAATGAGTGTGGTTGTGCCACAGCAGAACCACCAAATTAGAAAGATTCATTTTATGACAAAATGCCAACTTCTTACAGATTGCTGAACTGCTTACTTAATGCTCCAGTAAAGGATCTACATTTTAAACAGAATGACAAATTCATTTCTTTTTTGTTAGCAGTAAGACCTTGTATTGTACCTTATTGGAAAAACGTGACTTCTTCTGGAATTGTGGCATAACAAAATTGGGAATGTCCTTGGAAAGGAAAAACATTCCCACCAAGTACATACACAAGAAACACCAAAAAGACGACAGGTATTTAGAAATTTGGTCATCCTTTTCAGCATACTCAGAGGACGCTCTGTTTAAAATGAAGATACTTTACTGGAAGAATTAAATTTATCATGAATTTCCTTATTCTGTTCTCCCTGACTAACCGATGTTCCACTGGAAACTCACCTTACAACTAGAGTTTCATCCCTTAATCGGTGAACTTCAGCCTATATTAAGACTTCTTAAAAGCTTGTTTGGAGCGCATCCTACTATCCTCGTACATTGTTTATATTCACCTACAACAACTTAGGGACCTGATTTAAAGCAACTAGAAGCACAGTAACATTTTAGGCAAAATAACAGGTACGAACTAATGAGCTGCCATTGAGCACAGTACTCCTGCACCTCCATCCCTATCATACCGTACCACAAAATGATAAGAATAAAATCAGCTCAGACACACTAAACTACATTAAAGCAATGTTAAGGGTTTGATGTAAACAAAGGGAGTTAAGTTCTGATTTAAGGCTGAAATTCTGTCTATAAAAATCAATTTGTTGCGCCCTGGATTTTCTAATAAACATGATATATTTAACGTCACGAAGTGTTGCACGACCATATGGCATTATCTACTGTGATCTGTTGATTAAGTGGTCTGTGTTTTTTTACAATTATAATATAAAAAAGGGAGCCTCTCATGGAGAAACCCCTGCCAGCAGCCCCCTTATACCAAGGACAATGAGTCTAGCTTGAGTGTCTCCACAGATCTCAAATGTGGAAGTATAGCTGAAGGAGAGAGGCAATATTTCATGGAGGATGGTGCTAAGTCACATAGGGCTTTATAGGTGGGGGGGAAAAAAGACACCTTAAACTCCACCTAAAAGCCCACAGGCAGGCAGTGCAGATCATGGAGCTATGGTGGAATATGCTTGTAGCTAGATACTCTGCTTAACAAGTGGGCCACCACATTGGTATGTTTAGACTGCCATCACAGGTATGATTGCAGCGAATGTAGACATACCCTAACTATCTTTAATCTAGGTAGCACAAGTACCAATAGCAATGAAGCTGCAACACCATAGGATTTAGAATGGGACAGCCACCCATGTAACTACCCAGGGTCCCAGGTGGGCTTTTACAGCCAATGCTGCCATAGTTTCACTGCTATTGGTACCCATACTAACTAGATTAAACCTCGCTTAGGTATGTCTACATGTGCTGCAATCACACCTCAGACTGCAGCATACACACCCCCTATATGTTGCCTCAGTTAGAGTGCATTTACAACAATCTAATCTGAAGATAACAATGGAATGAATTAGTTGATTAAGGGAAGCAGTAGTTGGGTCATTGCATTTGTGCCTCAAGTAAAGCGAGTTGAAAATTTTCCAACTAAATGTTTTTCAAACAAAAATGGCTTTTCAAATAAGCAAAAATGTTGGCTGAAAATTTTCCATTTTCATCAAAGATATTTGGGCTGTCATCAAAAAATTCAGTCATCAAAACAAACAAAAATCAGTTTTCAGGGTTTTGATTTTTCAATTAAAACCTGAACATTTTTAGAGAAAATCTGATGGAAAACAAGCAAAACAAAAAAATGTTTTCATCCACAGCTTTCACAGGAGACCCAGATTTAATTTCCAGTTTCATCTAGAACAAATAGTTTTTTCCAAGTTACAAATCTCTCAGAAATGAACACAAAAAGTTTGCATTGGAATGACTGAAAAGCCTTTTGTTTGCTTCCCATGCTGGTATTGTGTATGTTGATATTATTCTGGAGGTTTATATTGGTATTTAATGTGAGGATAGTCTGGAGCTAATGCTGATTTTAACTTTGTTAAGTGTTGGAAATACACTCAGAGGGCTTATGCAATATGCACAACATAATTCTAAAAACATAAATATGGCCACAAAAACATCACCATCATACTTCATTACACATTATATTTCACATCCAATACCATTCAGAATAGCTAATAAGCCTTATAAGAAATGTTATCTAATTAATAAATGGTTATCAAATATAATAAGGAGGACAACATATGCCTCAATTAGATAGACACAAAGAATAAGACATTTGTACTGCATAGGTAATTTTGCCTTTTCCTTGGAAGAAGTTATATTATATTAGCTAGCTGACTTCTGTCAATTATTGATTGTTCTGATGGTTTACTGTCTTCACCGAAGGTGTAAGATTGGGCATCTGACAATTAACAACTGCTTTGTCTTCCCAGACAAGTGATCCCTGTGATAGATAGGCAAAACTGCAGGGGTTGGTTACCTTTAGGGCAAGATTTTCCACTATTTTCATATGAATGGCAGTGAAATGAATGCTTCTTATAGAGGCAGCAATCCAGTGCCTGCCTGCAGGAAGAGTCAAGACCCCTTAAGGATATGTGAATTACAGCAGTTTTCCATTATTGGACCAACTTCTGTTGGTGAGAGAAGCATATTCCTCACCCACCTCATGTCTCTAATATCCTGGGACCAACACGGCTACAACAACGCTGCACACAGAAATTTTCCATTCATGGAGGCTGATTGCACTTCAAAAGTGACATTTGAAAACTTATGGTCTCCTTGTTAAAAAGTCTTACAACCCTCTTCATCCATCTACATCTTGCTCTACACTTAAAATTTAGATGGACCTAGCTACATTACTCTGTTGTGAATTTTTCACACTCAGGGGTGTGAGCATCATACTTAAGCCACCTAGCCCCTGGTGTAGACATGGCTAGACTGATGGAAGAAATCTTCTGCTGACCTAGCTACCGCTGCTTGGGGAGGGGGATTACCTACATTGACGGAAAAATACCTTCTGTCAACATAGGAAGTATCTACATCATGGTACTACAATGTCATAATTGCAGCACCATTGCTGTGGCCACTGTAGTGCCCATAGTGTAGATATGCCCTAAGTATAGGGTTACCATATGTCCAGGTTTTCCAGGACATAGCCTCTTTTTTGAGTTTCCTTTCTCTGTCTGGGTGGATTTTTCAAACAACAGGAAATGTTTGGGGCTTTTGCAGAGCAGGCAAGCTGCAGCTTGGAAAGAGCTCAGATTGGTCCACTTCCCAATTAGTCCCTCCCCTGCATCCACAGCTGATTGGTCTCTGCCCTGCCCGCCCACGCAGGTCCCAGTCCTGGGGAGGGGTTACCGCAGGGAGGTGCTGACTGACAGACATTGCCGCATCCTGGGCTTGCGCCAGCTGCCCTGCCACCATGACAGGGAGCATCACTGCCCCCCACCTCCAGTGAATAGCCCCACCACAGGTACCCTCCAGCACCCCCAACTGTACCCGTTCCAGATCCCCCTCTTCTTCTCCACCCCCCCCCAGCTCTTTCCCCCTCCAGCAGTGTCCTCTTTGTGGGAACCTGAAATATGGTAACCCTACCTAAGGAACTCTTGGCAAGTGGACTGGGATCCTAATTTAAGTAATAATAATGAAGCTATCCTCTTTATATGGATGATATAAATGTCAGGAAAAGCTCTGAATAGGGCTAACTACAATACTTAACGTGCAAGTTGTAAACTAGATGAGGCTTTATGTACCATCAACATGGCGACATGTGGAATAACAGGGATCTTGGGGTTAGAGTAAAAACCAAACTAATGAAATTTTGATGAACAGTGAACCCATTAAAAACACATACTTATGGTGCAGTCCTGTATTCCTTGTGAACCTGAAATTTCTATGGCCACAAAACAAACGAATGCATGTTTGGCTCCTTGCATTGAGGCATTACCTCCTTCAACAAAGACTTGGCACACTCGCTCTATACAGTCCTGGTGAAATGGCACCACTCTTTAGTACCAGAGGATGTAGACGAATCAGAAGAAATTCAGAAACAAGCAACATAAATGACTGAGTGGCTGATTTATTAGGAAACACTAAAATATGTGAGGGGGAGAAATCAAGTAAGCGAATAGCAAAGGAAGATCTATGAATGTAGTATTATGCAAAGGGGTAAGACTAGAAGCAATGAAATTAACTCAAGAAAAGGCATATTTAGGTTGCCTAATGTACAAGTAGAGTCTCCCAAAGGAGGTGGTGATGGAAGTCACATAGCTTGGCACATTTAAAAGTTAGATAGACAAAGTGCCATAATGGAGAGAACAATCCTGCAGTGTCAAGGAGACGGTCAAGATGATCTAACAGGAGATTCCCAGCTCTTACTTCTGTACGTATCATTTAACAGATCTGAGGCGTTACAAATTCCTAAGTGTTTTGTAATATGTACAGAAACATCAGCTTTTGCTTACCAGCAAGTTTTCAGGGAGTGAATATTCTCTTCAATATGCTGTTTTGCTTAACAATGGTACATTATAGGGCAAATGCTAAAATCCTATTCAAAATTTCCATGGATTCTTCTGGAAATAACATTCAACAGGGCTTTACCATTTGATGTCATTTTTCCTTTGGAATCTTGGGGAGGGTGGGAAGGTTGAGGGAAGGGAGGCTGATTTGGGGAAAATGTTCTAAAAAAATAACAAAGGCAAACTAATACTTGTGTAATATTTTCCCATCCTGAATTTCACACGTATACTGTAGCTTAAAAGGAATGAGAAAAATGCTCCGAGACCTTTTTCCAAATGTAATCTTTTGATAAGTTCCAATGTTGGCTTAAAAGCAAATGAAAAAAAAGGCACATATTAAAGTAATAGCTGAGAATTCTTCTATAGAGACTTTTTAAAAAGCCTCTTTCTATTGTTTTCCAAATACTATGCCTGGGTTTTTTGTTTTGCTTTTTTATACCATGATTTTTGGCTAAAATCCTATTTTTGCAAATATGAAGGGTGATAGAATTATGCTTTGACGAACAAAACCAATGACAGTACATTTTATATTTTTGCTATCATATTATATCCCCTATTAACGGTGTCATAAAAATCAGTCTACTGAAAGACCTAGAGCCTAATTCTCCTTTCACTTACACCATTGACTCACTGATGTAAGTGAGAGGAGAATCAGACTCCTTATTTCTAGCTAAATCTTGGTGCCAGTGTCCGTGCTGCCAATTTCAATATTCACAGTACAACAGCAGTAGGTTACTTAAATATGATGATCCAATTAAGAAGTTCCCAAATCTGTGAGATCCTAGGTTCCTCCTGCAAGGTTCTAAGCACCTTCAGCTCCCCTCAAAGCTAACAGGAGTTGAGGGAACACAGCACTTTGCAAGATCAGGCTCATTAGCACTTGCATAAGATTGGCTGAGACAAAAACAACAATTAGCGGAAGCCAATGGGCCTGCACATAAGTCTCGGAATGATGAAAGAAGCATTTTTAAATGCAGCATGGTTTTTCTCAGAGGCACAGGAAACAATAAAAGCTTAGCAGAGTTAGCATGCAGGGGAGCAATATAACTTTTATCGGTTTGTGGGCTTTTGTGAGAAATAAGTCCAGCTCTTATAGAAGGGCCCTATTGAGCTAACAAATTCAATGCTTACAAAATTTCATTAATTAGACATTCACAATTGCTGTGGGACTTCAGTAACAGATGCAGTTTGAATTCAAATATATGTTTTCCACCAACAGCACTGATCAAAATTATCAATACATTTTCTGCCATGAAAAAGAAGCGATTTGGCTAAGTTACAACACTGCCAATTGCCTTGGATCACTGACTTTTTACTAACCAGTAAATAAACCAAGAACAAGAGTAAAGAATTTGATTTTTGCTGATTATGAACTGTACAGGATTATTTCCTTAGTAAGCAGTAATGTGAATTAAGTATGCAGCCATGTCAGTTCCAGGATATTAGAGAGACAAGGTGGGTGAGGTAATGACTTTTATTGGACCAACTTCTGTTGATGAGAGAGACAAGCTTTCGAGCTTACACAAAACTCTTCTTCTGGTCTGGGAAACTTAATATGTATTACAACAACCTATAACCTACTAACAACCCCGCCACCACAGTTGCTTTCCTCCTCTCCCCCCTCCCCCCCGCTCCCTTCCCTTCCTCCTTGTGACTGGAGGGGTGTTAACAGGCCATTTCACCTTGTATGGTCCCTGGAAATATGTGTTAACTGCTGATGCTAAACAATCTGTTCCATCTTGTATTTAGCTCTGACTCTCTGAGGCTATGTCTACACTGCAATTAGACTCCTGCGGCTGGCCCTGCTGGTTGACTCAGACTCAGGCTAAGGGGCTGTTTAATTGCGGGTGTAGATGTTCAGCTTCAGGCTGTAGCGTGACCTCTGGGACCTTACCATCTTGCAGGGTCCTAAAGCCTGGGCTCCAGCCCGAGCCCAAACGTCTACACCACAAGTATACAGCGCCTAAGCCCGAGCCCCAGAAGCCTGAGTCAGCTGGCACGGGCCAGCCACAGGTATCTAACTGCAGTGTAGACATAGAATCATAGGACTGGAAGGGACCTTGAGAGGTCATCCAGTCCAGTCCCCTGCACTCCTGGCAGGACTAAGTATTATTATTACTGAGTAAGTTTCCCAGACCTGAAGAAGAGCTCTATGTAAGCTCGAAAGTTTATCTCTTACTGAAGTTGGTCCAATAAAAGATATTATCTCATTCACCTTGTCTCTCTAATAAAGCAAAGGGACAGTTTATTTACCAAATACCAGCAAAATAGAACTAACCAGCAACAGAAAACTGTAATTTTGGAAACAATTTCCATAAAATATACTAAAACTCAGGCTGAAGCGGGCCTACTGTTCTTCCATTTCTCAATAAAGCTGCATTTATTTTCAAATTTTTTAGTGGATTTTTGAAATCATCATCAGCCTAGGAAGACTAATTAAAATGCCAAATCACTCTGTGGTTAAAATGTCTCAAAACAAACTGTGAAGGAGAAAAAAATATGATTCTTAATTCAGGTCTGGATACAGCAAACACTTACACGCATGCCTAAATTTATGCACGAGTAGTTCCATTAAACTTAAAAAGTCCAACTGGAGTGTGTGTTTGTATTTTTAAAAGATCAGTTAACTAATTTTCTTTTTTTAAAATTCTGATATCAACATAACACTAGGAAATACTTTTTTTTTGTTGGTTTTTATAACATTGACAAAGTTGGAAGACCAAAGAGCACCCTTTCAGGTCACAAGCCAAGGCTTCAGTCCTGCAAGTTTGTCCATGTAGGTGGACCCCTTTGCCTACCCAGAACTCTGCTGAAATTAGCAAAGCTCTGCATAGGTGCAAGATTCTGCCCGAAAGAACATCTTACATGATAGGGGCCTGAGGGCTCAGCTCTACAAACTCTTTAATCTTGTGAGTACATGTGATTCCCTTATGCGATTCTTAATTAATGACCCAATTTCGGGGAATTATTCCTAAGCACCTCAGCACTTAAGCATGTTCTCAACTGAAGTGAGTGGGAGGTAAGCACATTAAAGTGCTATCCTGAGGAAGGATGGATTTAAACATGTGCTTGCTTAAGTGCTGTCCTGTATCAGGGCCTATGCGTTTCTAACTTTAGAGACATTGTTCAGGCCCAAATTTAGATTTGGTACAATAAAGATTTTTAGAAAATCTTTACAACTGGTAATATTTTCATTTCTACCCCCCACCCCAATTTCAATGATGACAAATAAGAAAAACCCCAAACTAGAACACTAACTTTGAGTGTGGCATAAGAACCACAAAATGTAACAGAGACTAGGAACAAATGCAAACTAACCAGTCTAGAGTTATTATCCAAGCAAAATGAAATGCAAAAGACAGTGATGAAAGGCAAATTATATTTTTTAATATTCCTTAAATTTTATAGCACAAAGCAATTTATTAATAATGCATGTAAGGATATGTTCTGGTTTCTGTTTTTTTTTTTTTTTTAACTTTAAAAAACTCGATGGTGTTCCTTTAAGAAATACCCACCACATATATTAAGTTGAACACAATATAATTTTGTTTAAAACTTGCTTTCTGTGGGAACTGAGGCTTTTATTTCTCTAAACTGTTCTCAAAGGAATCTTGGGTTTTACATATGGTATTTCAAGTCTCACTGTGGGAGATTTTTACATCAAAATTCACACAGAATTCTAAAGGCTCCATTGAAGTTTCTCAGAGTGACAGTTTAAGAAAAAAATGTAACTAGAGATCTATTGAGACAGAATACGCCACAGCAAAAATTAAATACAAATAGTGTAGATGAAGATTTATCAAAATCTAGCTGGTGGCAGCCCCAATGTATTTAGCCATAAAATCCCCCTACCACTGTTTTGTAATGTGCTAGATCAGGGGTCAGCAACGTTTGGCACGCGGCTCGCCAGGGTAAGCACCCTGGCGGGCCGGGCCAGTTTATTTACCTGCTGACACAGCAGGTTCGGCCGATTGCGGCCCCCACTGGCTGTGGTTCGCCGTCCCGGGCCAATGGAGGTGGCGGGAAGCCCGCGGCCAGCACATCCCTCGCCCGTGCCGCTTCCCGCCACCCCCATTGGCCCGGGATGGCGAACCGCAGCCAGTGGGAGCCGCAATTGGCCAAACCTGCAGCGTCAGCAGGTAAATAAACTGGCCCGGCCGGCCAGGGTGCTTACCCTGGTGAGCCGCGTGCCAAACGTTGCCGACCCCTGTGCTAGATGCTACCCTCTCTTTCCCAGAAGCAGTTGCAGTTCAGAAGTGGTGTTGCTGTAAAACACAGTATTTTATGTTCCTATTGGAGGAAAGGCATTATACATATGTTAAATATTATAAAGCAAAGTTGTGGGAGTCAGTATTTTAGCCTTTTTAATCCTGAGATTGAATTGTTATTCTAACGGCTTGTGAAGATGGAGGGTAAAGAGAAGCAAATAAATCACATTTTTGGCGATATTATATACATACAAATGACACACAATAAGCATAAAACATAGAAGCAATGTGCAAAGGAGTCACAAATAAGCAGTAACGAAGCAAAAATTGTACTTATCAATTCAAATTCTTATTTTATTTAATATCTTCCCTTCTCCCCACCCACCCACCCACCCAGAGAGGCAAAAATATTGAGGTCCATTTGAAATAGGTCCAGAGACTGGCACCTGCTCAGTGTGGCACTAACGGGCCAAAGCATTGCCCTAAAAGGCAGGTGAGTTGAGGATTCCCCCCAACATGGGGAAATCTCCTGCTGGCCAACATAGCCAGCTCTGCGTAACTCCCTCAGAACCCCCCTGATGTAGGAGGCATGACAGGAGGAAGCATTTAGGTTCTAAATTATGCTGGAGGATAAACTGACCCCAAATAGTCCCAGGTATCAGCGAAATGCAAAACTGACTTTGTCCCCACTCGACTCAGGAGCAGAACTCTGGCACAGGAGAGGATTTGGCCCATGTTATTTATAAAGTATTACCAATTTACAAAGCATTTATTATGGGAGTCTCCAAGAGCCCTTGTCATGGGACAGGACGCACTGTGTGAGATTTTGTGCTTATAGGGTATGTCTACACAGCTATTGTTAGCCCGCCAGCTCAACCCCCTCTACTGTGAGTCTCTCTACCCAGGCTCGAAGCTCACTCCCAGTTGAAATGTAGACATACCCCTAGTGCACTGAGCATTTCTTCATACCCCATACCACAGTAGTTTAAACTTAAATATAAGAGAAAGGATGACAGATAAGTGTGTAAGAGGACAAGAGTTATAGCAATAATCTTATGTGCTTTATCAAGTAGGTTTTGCTTGCTTCATGGTAGTTAATTGATTGCTAGTATTACTTATTTAATATTAAATAATATCATAGATACTGCAAAGTTCTACTTCAAAAATACATATCTCATGGCAATGAAATAAATACTTTAAAGGTGGCCTCAAGACACACAAGAAAACACAGTAGACTTGATTCCATGCCCCTGAGTCTTAACCTTCCTCTCTGCCATCAACGGTTAAACTTTATAAACTTGCCCATGAGTGTGGGTCAATGATAGATGCAACAAGAAGCTGCAGAACAGGAGACCAGTTAAGGGAGTATCTGTGTTGCTGTGGTTTCCCTCAAAAGTTCTGTCTTTGGTGATGCTTGTATGGTTGTTGGAGTGCTTTCATTTTGTTTACTTGGGTCCTGATTCAATACCCATTGGAATCAATAGGATTTTTTCCACTAACTTCAACAGGTGCTGGATAGAGACCTATACTCCCCAAGTTTATTTCTTGACAAATTAATAATGTTTATTCTTAATTTGACTTTGATTTTTATATGTCATTTATTTATTTTTTTTACCTTTTAGCCTTTCATTTGTGCCACAGCACAGAATTCAGCAAGATGCAGTAAATTAAAGTAATAAGCCAGGCTTTTCCAAAAGGGGAAAGGGACGAAGAGAGGAAGGAAGAACTTGTTTTTGGCAAGTTTTTATTATGCCATTTTGACCTATTAAGTTTTAAATGAGGATACAGTATCTAGTACCCTGGATAGGTGCTTTTATAAATGAAAATGATTTAATTCATTTAAAATAATAAAAGGCTTTATCTTATCTACCCTAAAGGGTTGTTCTCATCTGTCCACACTTCAGCCACAAAACAAGTTTTCCACACCGTTAGCTAGTATAATTTATGTTAGTCAGTGAGTTTTCAAATCATGACACAAACTGGCATTGGCTCCAGGGTGGACCACAAAGCTCAGTGGGATATGAGTCAAATGATGTCATGAGTCAACAGCAGCCTGTAGCTGATTGACTCTGCCTCACCAGTAGGTGTTACTTCAGCCATTAATACAGATTGTTCTATGGATGAGGGGATATGCGTGTCTGCCAAAATACATAATAAATATCCAAGTCAAACTAAAATCTGCCAGATTCTGAAAATATCATATAACACCCTGTTCTGTATCTGTAACAGCGTCCAAAGCAATGTTTGAGAGAGCTTACTACAACCACACCTGTGTGTGTGTCTGCCACGGAGTTTGGAGTCTTTTCATTGATTGCCACTTCACTTAATCATTCAAAGCAATGCTTGGCATTTTGAGTGCTATGATTTAGTGCAGCAACAACAATAATCCAGCCATGGTTTAAACCATTCCCAGCACATCCAAGACTGTTTATTAGCATTGGCTTCTGGTTTACTAGATATTTTCAACACTCTTAATATCAAAGTTCCTCCTCTGGCAGGTCTGAAAAGGCCAAGACTATCTGAAAAGAAGGCCTTATACTTCTCTTACCAGACACTTTATAACTGTGCTCAAACTTAACTGTGTTAATTTACCTTTCCCTCATCCTGAAGCCGACTGAAGTGGAGAATGTTCAGCACCTCTCCAGGGACATCCAGCACCTTGTAACATTGGGCCCAAAATCTGCAGAGCACCTGAGCAAAGGCTGTATGGGAGGAAACTCAACTGCTCCTCCTCAACCTGTGGGTTGGCTGCCACGCAATAATTCCACATTTTTTTATCCCAGCCCATAATCTGAAATATCAGATGCTGTCATATGTCTAAGCAGGCTGTTAGACTTATTGGATCTTTGACTCCCCCACCCCAATATCTTGACGTTTGCCAGACCTTGCCATCTGCTAGCATATTCTGGGTAGTCATGGAGCCCCTTTCAGGGACACACAAAGAATGAAGACATCACCCTACACAACCAGTCTTCCACCACACATAGCCCCTTTGATCGCATGGAAGAGCTTTGGAAGGTTTGTAACACAATGGGTGAAATTTGCCCTCCAAGCACTTGAATTCACATAAGATAAAAACACGAAAGCCTCCACAGTGTATTTAAGCGTACCCATGCCTTGACAGCCATCCGACATTTCACCACTCATTTATTAAGATTAGACAAAGAAAAGAAAATTTCCCCTTTAATAACTTAACATAGACCTCGTTCAGTATGGAGAATGATACCACAGACATGTCAGAGAAAAATTAGCTGGAGATCAAATGAGAAATATTTCAGCATTGGTTTTCTTACGAAGTGGCTTCATCTTTTTAATTTGATAATGTTCTTTACTAAATGTTTTCACTATGCTCTTATGAAAACTGAACAACGTTTTTGTCTACAAGATACAATAGGTGACCAGGCAATGTCATTCAATATTTCTTCTATACGTAATATGAAGCAATAGCATTTGTGTGTGAGACATTTGTATTGTCAATGCAATGCTTACGAAAGCATAGCGATTGAAAGCAGGTGGGGCACAGGTCTAGGATTTCTCATCCATTCTACCCATATACTTCAGCTCGCTAAAAATAATAAAGCCTCTATGCTTACTCAGTCTTGTACTTGTTTTAACGCTCAGCCACCAAATTGTGCCAAATTATGTGTTGTCCAACTTGAACTGAACTGCGAACACTAAGCTCCTTTTCCTAGTTAACTGTGCTGTATTTATGTGATTTCTGCATTACAAATAGACATTATCAATAAGAAAAGAGAAAAAACAGATTTTTTTTAAATTGTCAGAACTGCTTCCAATTTTTATTTCAGTCTTGGTACAAACTTAAAGAATATTATACTTGTAATAAAAACTTAAGAACATATATATTTATACACCCACTATAATATATAATTATGTAAGTCGTGCACACAAACACACACACACACGTACAGACTACCAAAGTCTATTCTATAGATATTATTTATTTTTCATCTTATAATTGGAACCTTATTTTTTTAAATGGCAAACGTTAGATGCTACCATCTTGAATGCTCATTAAAGATTAACAACTCAATAGTAAAACTTTTACTGCATTTGTTTTTTGCTAACTTAAAAACAAGCAGTAGGGGATAAGAGATTGTCTGCAAAATGAAAAGCAAAGAACTAATAATTGTGGTAAAAATGTCTCAGAACAAAACAAAAAAAAATCAAGCAAGGGGGCACATGTTAAAGCTAGAGATGGCTGGACTACTTCAAATAAAATAAGAATTTACCCAAATCTTCATACATAACTAGAACTGACCCTTTTTGCATACATGAAAGAGTCCAGTTAATTGTTTTCATTATTTTTTATTTTCATTCTCATCTTTCATTCTTGTTTCGATCTGGTGTGAGAAATTAAAATGCTGACATACAGTGAGAGAAGCCGGATTTGTGATATTTCCGACTTGACAGGAAGTGGGACATATAAAAAGCGTCAGGAAAAAGGCTGTTCTTTTGAGTTTTCTTGCTCAGTTTTGAGGATCCAAGAGGCTGGAATAACTTTAAGATAAATAACCAAGATCAGATGATTATCCAGAAGTTTGACTGTCACTGCTTACATTGCCTACAACATATATGTACTCTCTAAAACTGTATTAGAGGTGTTGGTTTGAACCTCTAGGAGTAAAGCTATTCAGAAAATTGTACATTTGTCCCATGAAAAATGTCACCATTTCCCAACTAGTTTCCATTCTGAATTGGAATGAAAAGTCAAAATATTGAAAATTTTAGCAAAACAAAAATCAGAATGAGTTTCAAATCAAAAATGTCAAAATATAGAATGTAGACTTCTTGATCAAAATGCAGTGCAGGATCAGGCACTAAATGAGCCTATAAGCCTGATTCTCTCCTGCGGAGGCAGGGGGCAACATCAGGGAGTTGTGAAAAGCTGCTTGATTTTGAGGGCTGGCGCTAGCCCTGTCACCACTTAGAGATGCTGCCAGATAATTCTAAATTGCACTAGTTAGGTAGGGTCCTGTGGGGAGAACAGAGGTGCAGATATGGGTCAGACACCGTAACATCTAGTAGAGAGTTCCTTTATGCCAGTGGAATTCTCTGCTGGGAATCTGCAGCCAGCAGAGAATGCTGCCTGAGCAGTGCAAAAGGGCTAGATCTCATTAGAGACTCTTTCTGTAAAGAATGAAATATAATTAGCAATAGACTTTTTACTATTTTAAATGAGTATTTTGAATTATTAAACCCCCTTTATAACAATACTAATAAAGGGATAAACTGACTACATGAATACACCAGAGTAGCATGATAACACACGCCATTACTCTTCCTATATTCACAGATTTTAAGACCAGAAGGCTTTGGATTATGATCATCTAAATTATGACCATCTAGTCTGCATAATAAAGAACACAGAATTTCACCAAGTAATTCATGCATCAAGCCTGTAACCTCTGGTTGAGCTAGAAAGACGTTTAATCTTGATTTAAATACTACAAATAATGGAGAATCCATCACATCCCTAGGTAAATTGTTCTGCACCGTTCAAAATTTGCATCTTATTTCTACGTCTGAGTTTTTCTAGCTTCAGCTTCCAGCCACGGACATGTACTATGCCCTGGTTCTACAATAATTAATCTGTATTTACGCACATCAGTTTTATATTTTTAAAAAACAAATGTAAGAGAAAGTCATGAGGAACTAAAAGATGTTTGAGGCATATACAGTACAGACCACTTAATTCCATATCTAGTGTCATACCTCCAGGGTGAAGGATAATAATCCTAAATCTAAAATACGCTGTCTAATGAAACTGTCATAGCTGTGTTAGTCAGTGTGTTCGATTTGTCAATACTAGAGGGATTAAATCTAGACAAAATACATATCTGAGCAAATTATGCCCAACATGGATCCATTTTCATCATTTGTCAGCGAGTGCTGATGGCTCCAAGGAGATAAGTGATGACACCAGATGAACTCTCTGCATGTAGGCGCAGTGGATTTTTTTGTTCCAAAGCACAATAATGGCCTTACAAGCCCTATTAAAAAAAATTCTGAAAGCCAATTGATCTTATCCACACAGAATCTTGAATTATTTAACTCATTCATTGCCAAACAATTTCCAACATAAAATACCAGTATACTTTTTAAACAGAGTACTTCTCAGGTGTTACGTAAGGAATACTAGTCAGGTAGTTCTGATCAGCACAGTGGTGTATGCCGATCCTATGGAAGATTGAAATGTTGAGATCTTGCGAATCCTGGATTAATAAAGAGCTGGAGACTGATCCTGCGGATTTACACTGGGAAACCTCCCTCCCCCCGCCCCCTGATTAAACTGGGAATTTTCTCCAGTGAAAGGACATAAAAGTGACAAGTCCCTTTTCCAAAGAGCTCAGAGTTTAAGTTGAGCTATAACACTCACCTTGTCCTGGTTTACTGTTAAGAAAGGATCCTGTTAGCTCCTTCCCCATAGTGTCAGGAGTTAAGGAATGAAGAAGGTAACAGATGAAAACTAACCAAAAGTGAGTTTTGAGGAGTGCTCTGAAGAAAGACGGAGAGGTTTCATTGCACATTGGATTAGGAAGACATTCCAGAGTTAGGGGCCATGTAAGAGGAGACACAGAGCTGCAGGTGGGAGACCAGGTAAGCTGAGCTATACGCAAGGTGAATACATCTTGTGCAATTTTATAAAGAACAGCATGTCACCCTGTTCATCCACAGACTAGGAACAATGATGCCTGACTAAGTCGTCTCTCTCTAGAGGCCTAAAACCCTAAGGCTATGTCTACACTACAAAATTAGGTCGGATTTATAGAAGCCGGTTTTATAGAAACCGGTTGTATGCAGCCGATTGTGTGTGTCCCCACCTAAAATGCTCTAAGTGCATGAAGTCGGCGGACCGCGTCCACAGTACCGAGGCTAGCGTCGACTTCCGGCGCATTGCACTATAGTACCTATCCCACAGTTCCCGGAGTCTCCGGCGCCCATTGGAATTATGGGTTGAGATCGCAATGCCCGGATGATGCAAAGCAGTGCCGCGAGGGGTTCTGGGTACATTGCGTCAGGCCCCTCCCCCGCCGTCACAGCAACGGCAGACAATAGATTCGCGCCTTTTTACCTGGGTTACCTGTGCAGACAACATACCACGCCAAGCATTGAGCCCGCTCAGCTCAGCTCACCGTCACCATATCTCTTCCGGGTGCCGGCAAACGTGGGACTGCATTGCTAAACAGCAGCAGCAGCTTACTGCCTTTTGGCGGTAGACGGTGCAGCATGACTGGTAGCCTTTATTGGCGATCTGGGTGCTGGCAGCTGTGGGGCTGGCAGCCGTAGGGCTGCATTGCACCAGCCCCTTGCCTTTTGGTAGAAGATGGTATATTACGACTGGTATCCGTCGTCGTCGTACTGCAGTGGCTGTCGATCATGGGCACCCGGGCAGACAATGATGGTTATCAGTCGTAGTATGCTATTTTCTGCCAGGCGCCCTGCTGGCTCATTGCACGTTAGCAGAGTCGTAGTATGCTATTTTCTGCCAAGTGCCCAGTATTGTCTGCTAAGCACCCAGAAGAGGCCGATGGCGATCTGGGTGCTGGCAGACATGGGGCTGGCAGACGTGGGGCTAGATTGCTACACAGCAGCAACCCCTTGCCTTTTGGGCAGTGGATAGCATATTACGATTGGTATCCGTTGTCGTCATATTGCAGTGGGTATCAGATGGTGCAATAGACCTGAAGGCTTACTGCCAAGCGCCCAGTATTTGCTGCCAAGCACCCAGAAAATGCCGAGGGCTATCAGTCATGCTGCACCGTCGTCTTAAGATGTAAAAAATAGATTTATTCTGCATTCATTTGCTTCCCCCCTCCCTCCTGCTAAACCCAGGCTTTTGAGTTCAATCTTTGGGGGGGGGGGCATTCTGTGTGACAGTTGTTTGTGTTTCTCCCTGATGCAAAGCCACCTTTCTTGATTTTAATTCCCTGTACCTGTACGCCATGTCGTCACTCACCCCTCCCTCTCTCCCTCCCTCCCTCCCTTCTTCCCCTGGTCCGTCAGATACTACTTTCGCGCCTTTTTTCAGACCAGACGCCATAGCCAGCATTGGGATCATGGAGCCCGCTCAGATCACCGCGGCAATTATGAGCACTATGAACACCACGCGCATTGTCCTGGAAAACATGCAGAGCCTCCTGGACATGCCAAAGCCAAACCAGGACCAGCTGAGGAGGAGGCGATTGCAGCGCGGCGACGATAGTGATGAGGAAATTGACATGGACCTCTCACAAGGCACAGGCCCCAGCAATGTGGAAATCCTGGTGTTACTGGGGCAGGTTCATGCCGTGGACCGCCGATTCTGGGCCCGGGAAACAAGCACAGAGTGGTGGGACCGCATCGTGTTGCAGGTCTGGGACGATGCCCAGTGGCTGCGAAACTTTCGCATGCGTAAGGGCACTTTCATGGAACTTTGTGACTTGCTTTCCCCTGCCCTGAAGCGCCAGAATACCAGGATGAGAGCAGCCCTCACAGTGGAGAAGCGAGTGGCGATAGCCCTGTGGAAGCTTGCAACGCCAGACAGCTACCGGTCAGTCGGGAATCAATTTGGAGTGGGCAAATCTACTGTGGGGGCTGCTGTGATCCAAGTTGCCAGGGCAATGAGAGACCTGGTGATATCAAGGGTAGTGACTCTGGGAAACGTGCAGACCATAGTGGATGGCTTTGCTGCAATGGGATTCCCAAACTGTGGTGGGGCGATAGACGGAACCCATATCCCTATCTTGGCACCGGCGCACCAAGCCACCGACTACATAAACCGCAAGGGGTACTTTTCAATGCTGCTGCAAGCCCTGGTGGATCACAAGGGACGTTTCACCGACATCAACGTGGGCTGGCCGGGAAGAGTACATGATGCTCGCGTCTTCAGGCAGTCTCTTCTGTTTCGAAAGCTGGAGGAAGGGACTTTCTTCCCGGACCAGAAAATAACCATTGGGGATGTTGAAATGCCTATCGTGATCCTTGGGGACCCAGCCTACCCCTTAATGCCATGGCTCATGAAGCCATACACAGGCAGCCTGGACAGCAGTCAGGACCTGTTCAACTACAGGCTGAGCAAGTGCCGAATGGTGGTGGAATGTGCATTTGGCCGTTTAAAAGCACGCTGGCGCAGCTTACTGACTCGCTCAGACCTTAGCGAAAAGAATCTCCCCATTGTTATTGCTGCTTGCTGTGCGCTCCACAATATATGTGAAAGTAAGGGGGAGACATTTATGGCGGGGTGGGAGGTTGAGGCAAATCGCCTGGCCGCTGATTACGCGCAGCCAGACACCAGGGCGGTTAGAGGAGCACAGCAGGGCGCGGTGCGCATCAGAGAAGCGTTGAAAACCAGTTTTGTGACTGGCCAGGCTACGGAGTGAAACTTCTGTTTGTTGCTCCTTGATGAACCCTCTGCCCCTCCCCCACCACCCTGTTAACTCTACTTCCCTGCAAACCAACCACCCCACCCTCCCCTACTACCCTCCCCCCTTCGAGCACCACTTGCAGAGGCAATAAAGTCATTGTTGCTTCACATTCATGCATTCTTTATTAATTCAGCACACAACTAGGGGGATAATTGGAAAGGTAGCCCGGGATGGGTGGGGGAGGAAGGAAGGAAAAGGACACACTCCAATTTAAAACTTTAAAACTTATTGCTATGGAAATCATCTAGGGTGGAGTGAGTGGGTGGCCGAAGGCCCCCCCACCGTGTTCTTGGGCGTCTGGGTGAGGAGGCAATGGGACTTGGGGAGGAGGGCTGCTGGTTACAGAGGGGCTGTAGCGGCGGTCTCTGCTCCTGCTGCCTTTCCTGCAGCTCAACCATACGCAGGAGCATATCACTTTGATGCTCCAGCAGCCGGAGCATCGACTCTTGCTTTCTGATTACAAGTTGACGCCACCTCTCCTCTTCAGCCCGCGTTTCAGCACGCAACTTCTCCTCTTCAGCACGCCACCTGTCCTCTCGCTCATATTGGGCTTTTTTAAAATCAGTCATTGACTGCCTCCACGCATTCAGCTGTGCTCTGTCAGCGTGGGAGGCAGTCTGAAGTTCAGTAAACATTTCGTCACGCGTCCTTCGCTTCCTTCTTCGAATATTCACTAGCCTCTGCGAAGGAGTAAGATTTGCAGCTGGTGGAGAAGGGAGAGGTTGTTAAAAAAGATACATTTTAGAGAACAATGGGTAGACTCTTTCACGTTAGATTTTGCTGTTCACAACATCACACAGCACATGTGCTTTCGTTACAAGGTCGCATTATTCCTCTTATATTGAGAGTCTCCTGGTTTGGTGTGAGAGATCACTCACGCAGTGCCAGGACACAGATTTCAGCTTGCAGGCAGCCATGGTAAGACATATAGTCTTTGGGCTTTTTTAACCTTCTTAACATGTGGGGATGGTTTCAAACAGTTCTGCCCTCATTTCCCATACCAAGCACCCGTGCCATTTAAAATGGGTTTGCAATGTAAAAGGAGGGGCTGCAATTTCAGGTTTAACATGCAGCACAAACCCAACTAACTCCCCTCCCCCACACACCCAATTCTCTGGGATGGTCACTTCAACCCTCCCCCCCACCGCGTGGTTAACAGCGGGGTATATTTCTGTTCAGCAGAGCAGGAAGGGGCACCTCTGAATGTCCCCTTAATAAAATTGCCCCATTTTAACCAGGTGACTGTGAATGATATCACTCTCCTGAGGATAACAAAGAGAGATAAGGAATGGATGTTGTCTGCATGCCAGCAAACACCGGGACCATACGCTGCCATGCTTTGTTATGCAATGATTCCAGACTACGTGCTACTGGCCTGGCGTGGTAAAGTGTCCTACCATGGCGGACAGGATAAGGCAGCCCTCCCCAGAAACCTTTTGCAAAGGCTTTCGGAGTACATGAAGGAGAGCTTTCTGGAGATGTCCCAGGAGGATTTCCGCTCCATCCCCATACACGTTAACAGACTTTTCCAGTAGCTGTACTGGCCGCGATTGCCAGGGCAAATTAATCATTAATCATTAAACACGCTTGTTTTTAAACCATGTGTAATTTTTGCAAAGGTACACTCACCAGAGGTCCCCTGTGTGCCCTCAGGGTCTTGGGTGAGTTCGGGGGTTACTGGTTCCAGGTCCAGGGTGACAAACATATCCTGGCTGTTGGGGTAACTGGTTTCTCCGCTTCCTTGCTGCTGTGAGCTATCTATATTCTCTCCATCCTCATCTTCCTCGTCCGCCGAACCCGCTTCCCCGTTTCCAGAGAGGGACTCATAGAACACGCTTGGGCTAGTGGTGGCTGCACCCCCTAGAATGGCATGCAGCTCCGCGTAGTAGCGGCATGTTTGCGGCTCTGCCCCGGACCTTCCGTTTGCGTCTCTGACTTTGTGGTAGGCTTGCCTTAGCTCCTTAATTTTCACGCGGCACTGCTGTGCATCCCTGTTATGGCCTCTGTCCTTCATGGCCTTGGAGATCTTTTGTAATGTTTTGCCATTTCTTTTACTGCTTCGGAGTTCGGCGAGCACTGATTCATCTCCCCAGATGGCGATCAGATCCCGTACCTCCCGCTCGGTCCAGGCTGGAGCTCTTCTGCGATCCTGGGACTGGGACTGGGACTCCATCACGGTTACCTGTGCTGATGGGCTCTGCATGGTCACCTGTGCTCTCCACGCTGAGCAAACAGGAAATGAAATTCAAACGTTCGCGGGGCTTTTCCTGTCTACCTGGCCAGTGCATCTGAGATGAGAGTGCTGTCCAGAGCGGTCACAATGAAGCACTGTGGGATAGCTCCCGGAGGCCAGTAATGTCGAATTCCGTCCACACTAACCCAATTCCGACCCCCTAAGGCCGATTTTATCGCTAATCCCCTTGTCGAAGTGGTGTCAGGAAACCGGTTTAAAGGGCCCTTTAAGTCGACAGAAAGGGCTTCGTAGTGTAAACGTGGCCAGGCTTAAGTCGATTTAACGCGGCTAAAGTCGACCTAAACTCGTAGTGTAGACCAGGCCTGAGGCTGGTTCTGACAGCTGCTCTACTGAGGGCACTATTATAACACCAAAAGCCAGCAACTTCAAAATTGAATACACTGACAATGGGACCAGTTCATCTGATCATTCTTCACTGGCTCAAAATCAACTGTCTACTGTTGACTTGTTTCTAACCACTTCCTGGTTTTAGTTTGGCTATTTATTCTTCCAACACCTGTTTTGTATTTGATTTAAAAAAAAATAAAAATAAACAAAATCCCTTGAAGGACAAACAACAGAGTTTGTAACCAGCAAGGCTAAGAGTTGATGCAATGCATCCTCTGGTGCCCAAACCACAGTCAAAGTGGTTGCCAGCTAACCCAATCTTTCTGGTTTGACTCATATGCTGAATTTTCTCAATGAGAAGGATTTGTCCCATCACTGAAATAGGAAACTGAATTAAAAGACAGCTGTGTAAACAATGTGAAAGTTTGTTCAAAACCAGTGATTCAAAGGCCAGTTATTTGTGGCATATCAAGAAAATTAAACTGGGAAGAGTCTTTTAAGTTTCCACCTGTAAGTCTGTCCACTGCTGCCCTTTTACATAAATATATATGCAAACGTAGAAATGGTCAGAGATGTGAAATTCAGAGCAATGGTCTGAACTTCTTTGAAAACTGGATGTGTCCGGAGCTAGAGTTTTATTTCAGGCCCATTATTAATTTTTAAAAAGTTGTTTGGTGAATTAAAAAAATCCCCACCCTACCTATCACCTCTCAGTCACTTTCAAGCTGTCAATACTTGCCACCAAGTGGCCCATGATGCCAACTTACATTGCCCATTTGTTAAATTTTCAAACAAGCACCACTATGCTTTCTCCCATGCTGCACCACATGCTTGGGAGGCACTCCCTGTAAACATCCGCAAAGGTACCTTATTATCCATCTTCAAATCCTTCCTTTGCCATGATGCCTATAAACATGACAACAGCTAGGCTGCTAGTTTGCAGAGACCACAGCCTATTCTGTTTACTAATATTGTCTCACTGTTTACTTTACTGCCCCCCACCCCAGCCCTGAGCTCTCACCCCCCCACCAGTGCCCTCCCCCACCCGCACCCCCTGCCGGCCCGGCCCTGGGCTCTCTCTTCCCCCCCTCCCACCCGCACCCCCTGCCTCCCCAGCACTGGGCTCTCCCCCCCACCCCACCCCACCCACACCCCCTGCCGTCCCAGCCCTGGGCTCCCCCCGCCCAGTGCTGACTCCACCCGCTCCCCCCTCGCCTCCAGCCGGTCCGGTGCTAGCAGGGTTGGGGTAAGCAGCGGGGCTCCCGGGCCGCACCTCAGCCCAGGGTCCCTCCAGCCGGGGCGCCTGCCTCCAGGACTGGCCGGGATCCAGGAGGGCAGAGCCGGGGAACCACCCCAGCAGGGGGCTGAGGAGCCGGGGCAGGGTAGCCCCAGAGGGAGCGGAGCCCCAGAGAGCGGGACGCGGGCCCCACACGGCAGCACCCCACCCTCTATGGCCCCGCTGCTGCTGCTGCTTCTAGCCGCCCTGCCGCAGTCCCTGGGTGGCTCGGGTCGCTTCGCCCAGCCCCAGCTGCGGCGCTGGGGGGCGGCCACCCTGCGGCACCTGCAGGCGGCTCCATGTGCCCCGCGGGGTGGCCCCCAGCCCGAGTGTCCCCCGCTCGGAGCCTGCCCGGCCCAGCCAGAAGGTGCGGGCGCTGCTCCCCGCAGTGGCCCCAGGGCGCCCCCCGTGCACGACGCACTGCTGCTCTAGGCTTTTGCCGCCCGAAGCAAAAAAAAAAAAAAGATGGCTGGAATGCCGCCCCTGAAAATGTGCCGCCCCAAGCACATACTTGGTTTGCTGGTGCCTAGAGCCGGCCCTGCTCCACATGCCCCTTTAAACAAATGTGTTTGGTGAGCCATTTTAACAATACTGTACACAAAATGAGAAAATTCAAAGGCCAACGTTTTCAGAATTGCACTGGGATTGTCAAAGGAGCTCAAGGAATTTAGGAGTCCAAATCCACTGAAATTCAATGGGTGTTTATCATCCTTATGTTTCTTTGAAAATCCCAGGCTTGGTGCTGCTCAGTTAGCATGGTGACGCACATGGTATAAAAAACCCGAGCAGAACAGGACATATTGCTGCCTAGTGTTAGGCTGCTCAATACATATTTAGGAATCCAAATACAAGTGGCCTGATTGTGAAAGGTGCTGTACACCTAGAGTTTTTATGGACTTCAATTTGGGAATTTTTTGGAAACTCAGAACTCCTGAAAAACCAGGCACCTGTCTAAAAATGGTCTATCTATGAATTAAGGAGTTTAACTTTAGACACACAATTTTGAAAAAATTGGTTTAAGTGTTGTAATCTAATATGTGACTGCACTGTCACAACCCCCTCCCCTTTAAAACAATCTCCCCCCCCTTTGGTCGGGTGGACAGCTGGATAAAATTGTAGCTTTTCCAGTCACATGCTCTAGCCAAGGAGGATTCCAGCCCCCATTCACCAGACAGGTTTCTGTGAAGAGATAATCCACTTAGAGGCAATGACCCCGCTGGCAGAAACCCCATTGTTTAAGCAGGTGAGAGCCATTCAGTGCTGATGCTCTTTGAGTGCTTTATCACACCTTTGCAGACACAGCTCCTCACTCTGCCAGGTTCCTGCTACCAAAGGGATGATCTAATTCGCAGTGACTTTTACAAGTATAGCTAGCATTCATAAAACCAAATGGAATTCATAACTGAACACAAACCTATTCCCCTAATGGTCATACAAACCATCTAAGTAATCCCCATATCTCACAATGTCTTGTCCCATTTCCTCCACGCATTCCCTAACCAAAAGTTTAGGAACGTGAAATTTTGGGTGGATTGATCTAGTTGGTCTAAAAGGCTGCTGGGAGGGGAGAAAATCCAAACTTGGCTTCTAATGGAAAACCAGCTGCAAGCTTGATTATGACGAGAATAGTGTTTCCCATAATATCACCTGCATCCCACATTTAAACGGCTTTCAATAAGTTGCTAAAAAGCTAAAGTAAGTTAATAGAAAAAAATATCTCCCTAAGGAGGTAAACACAGCGGAACCTTTTGGTTTGTTGGTTTGCCCAGCACCCAGATACACTAATAAAATAAAGTATCAGAGGGGTAGCCGTGTTTGTCGCTTTTTACAGATCCAGACTAAGAGTCCTGTGGCACCTTATAGACTAACAGACATATTGGAGCATAAGCTTTCGTGGGTGAATACCCACTTGTCAGACGCACGAAAGCTTATGCTCCAATACGTTTATTAGTCTATAAGGTGCCACAGGACTCTTTGTCGCTTAGTAAAATAAAATACATGCTAAATGTAAGGCAACTGAAATCTAGAAAAACTAGGGTCTACACAACAGTTTCTTTTTATGTAAAGATGTCATCATTGGGCATAGTAGGAAAAACTTTCCTTCTACCTACAGCGAGTTTCAACAGCCACTGTATTGCTGACCTCTGAGTGTTCTAATTCAACTTCCTGAAGCAAGCAGGCACAATCTCCCTTTTCCCCTCCCCGCCTTAGTGAAGTTTCCCAATCATGACAAAAGTAGTAGAGTGCACATTAAAAGTAAAGATTACTGCAAATTATGCCCCTAAAAGGGAAATGCTTACCAAAAAGTCTGTTTGTATTGTGTAGCACTCAACAGAATCCCCAAATCCTTTCTTGTGGGTTTAACATGGCAGCAAAGGTAAATTCACATACAGGATTGATTAATACAGGTTTGAATGTGAAATAAGCCCTCAGAAACTACAATCCATCCTTTTTGGCAATGTAAAGCTATCTGAGAGAGTAGTACTACCTTGTGCAGTGATCCCATCAGATGTCATAAATTCAGCAGGGTAGGACGGCGTGGCAAATTTCCAAGTGAAAACTAGGTGCTGCTGGTAGTGCTACTGATGATAGAG
Organism: Terrapene triunguis; assembly: GCF_002925995.2. NCBI lineage: Eukaryota > Metazoa > Chordata > Testudines > Emydidae > Terrapene > Terrapene triunguis. The sequence continues at coordinate 4,760,927 of NW_020698066.1, read as the reverse complement.
CAGGTAACGTGTTCTTCTCCAAATTAGTGTCAAACCAATATTGAGGTTTGCTGGTCAGAGAGAGAGCTGTTACCTCCAGTAAACACAATCAATTTAATTAAGCTTCACAGCACTCCTGTGAGCTAGTCATGTTTTCAAAAGGATCACTTCTCCCAGCACTAAAATGTAGCCATATTTTGGATAACTCTAACAGCAAGCTCCTGATCACTTGTAGTCAAAGATTTCATGACACTTTGTATGCAGTTAAGAAGAGGGGTGTTCATCTTGGTATCCTGAACAAATTCCAACAAAGGTAATTCATGGTACCTAGCTAGATTTTTCCTGCAGCTTCAATTTGATAGATTCTTCTCCACTTTCCCACCTAAATTGGTATGCTATGCACTATTAAATAGTTACCACATTCCACCCCAAGGATGGCTACATTTCAGTGCTTGGTGAAGTGATCCTTATTTAAATATTGCTTGGCTCACAGGAGTGCTGTGAAACTTAATTAAATTAATGTCTGTAAAGTGCTTGGAGGTTCTCAGATGAAAGATGCTATAGAAATCCAAAGTACTGTTAACCTTCAAGGGATGGGTGAAGCACTTTGGATAAACTAAAAACCTACATAAATCTTCAATCAAAGCAAAACTCTTTAAGGTTTCAATTAACTTCTTGTTTTCATTTCCAAATACTTCTCAACTTTATTATTTCATCTTCACTTGGAAGAACCAAAATATGATCAGCTAAAACAAGGAGTAACAAAGCCTCATCCCCCTTCTGTCCCTTTACCTTATTTGTACTCTCAATGGCTTCCACGAGCTGTTTTACGGCATTGCTTTGGAAGATCTTGGCCTTCTCCATTCCTGTAAGTTGCTCTATAGCAGGGGTCGGCAAACTTTCAGAAGTGGTGTGCCGAGTCTTCATTTATTCACTTTAATTTAAGGTTTCGCATGCCGGTAATACATGTTAACGTTTTTTAGAAGGTCTCTCCTTATAAGTCTATATTATATAACTAAACTATTGTTGTATGTAAAGTAAACAAGGTTTTCAAAATGTTTAAGAAGCTTCATTTAAAATTAAATTAAAATGCTGATCTTATGCCGCCAGCCAGCTCAGCTCGCTGCCAGCCTGGGGTTCTGTTCACCTAGGCCGGCAGCAGGCTGAGCAGGGCCTGTGGCTGGGACGCTGGCTGGCAAGTGGCGGGCAGCAGGGACCCCAGACCTGGGGGCGGTTCAGGGGTCAGGGCAGAGGGTGCAGGGCAGAAGGCTGGGTGTGGGGAGGGGGTTCAGTGGTCAGGGCAGAGGGATGTGGGGGGTTCAGAGCAGAAGGCCTGGGGGTGTGGGGGGATTCAGGGGTCAGGGGCAGAAGGCTGGCGGGAGTGGGGGTGCAGGGCAGAAGGCTGGGTGTGTGGGGGGGTTCAGGGGTCAGGGCAGAGGGCTGGGTGTGTGGGGGGGTGCAGGGCAGAAGGCTGGATGTGTGGGGGGTTCAGGGGTAAGGGCAGAGGGCTGGGGGTG
>NW_020698066.1:4744910-4759031 GCF_002925995.2 Terrapene triunguis | reverse complement strand
CTTGGTCCTGCGGCAGCCAAGCTTCCCTCCTCCCCCGCTTCTTCCCCCAGCATGGTGCTTTCCGGCCCCTCTGCCCATCCGCCTCCTCCTCTCACCGGGCAGGCAGCGTGCCACTCAAAATAGGCTCGCGTGCCGTGTTTGGCACGCGTGCAGTAGGTTGCTGACCCCTGCTCTATAGGCAAAATTACTAACTCACTAATAATCAAGGTCCTGTGTATTTTATAGTTTAACAGTTGCAGCAGAATCCCTCCCTTGCTGAAGAATTGTATTCCAGAATCTGTTTTCATTTTAAAAATTAAATTTCTAGCCCTCATAGCTGGAAAAAACCCTGGATAATGTGACCCAAGTTTGAAGTGATACAGTATTGTCTTCTTGATTATGCAGACAGCAAAAAACAATAAATAGCTCTGAGAGGTGGCACTGCCCTAGTTATCTTTATGGAGATTACAACCTATGTTTTAAGAAGTGACTAGTGATGTTGGAGAGCTTCAATTTCTGTGCGCTTAAATTGAGACACTTCAAAGAGGCCTGATTCTTTATGGGAATAACAGTTCTAAGCGTCCCCTTTTGGAGTACTCCATTACCATGCAAATAGAGGTTGGTCATTTATATGCCCCGTAGCTGAAGACAGATATATTTATAAGACACATAAACACAGTACATCAATTATTAAAATCATGTTATAGCATGTAAAAACTCATATCAAACAGTTTACCATACAAGCTAATTAAATTCCAGCAATCTCATGAAAAAGCTTGTTCTAATTAAATTCCCAGAACATAAGAATGGCCATATTGGGTCAGACCAGCCCAGTATCCTGTCTACCTCCAGTGACCAATGCCAGGTGTCCCAGAGGGAGTGAACGTAACAGGTAATGATCAAGTGATCTCTCTCCTGTCATCCATCTACACCCTCTGACAAACAGAGGCTAGGGACACCATTCTTTACCCATCCTGGATAATAGCCATTAATGGACTTAACCTCCATGAATTTATCTAGTTCTCTTTTAAACCCTGTTATAGTCCTAGCCTTCACAACCTCCTCAGGCAAGGAATTCCACAAGTTGACTGTGCGCTGTGTGAAGAACTTCCTTTTATTTGTTTTAAACCTGCTGTCCATTAATTTCATTTGGTGGCCCCTAGTTCTTATATTATGGGAACAAGTAAATAACTTTTCCTTATTCACTTTCTCCACACCACTCATGATTTTATATACCTCTATCATATCCCCCCTTAGTCTCCTCTTTTCCAAGCTGAAAAGTCCTAGCCTCTTTAATCTCTCCTCATATGGGACCCGTTCCAAACCCCTAATCATTTTAGTTGCCCTTCTCTGAACCTTTTCTAATGCCAGTATATCTTTTTTGAGATGAGGAGACCACATCTGTACACAGTATTCAAGATGTGGGCATACTACGGATTTATATAAGGGCAATAAGATATTCTCCATCTTATTCTCTATCCCTTTTAAAATGATTCCTAACATCCTGTTTGCTTTTTTGACTGCCGCTGCACACTGCGTAGACATCTTCAGAGAACTATCCACGATGACTCCAAGATCTCTTTCCTGATTAGTTGTAGCTAAATTAGCCCCCATCGTATTGTATGTATAGTTGGGGTTATTTTTTCCAATGTACATTACTTTACATTTATCCGCATTAAATTTCATTTGCTATTTTGTTGCCGAATCACTTAGTTTTGTGAGATCTTTTTGAAGTTCTTCACAGTCTGCTTTGGTCTGAACTATCTTGAGCAGTTTAGTGTCATCTGCAAATTTTGCTACCTCACTGTTTACCCCTTTCTCCAGATCATTTATGAATAAGTTGAATAGGATTGGTCCTAGGACTGACCCTTGGGGAACACCACTAGTTACCCCTCTCCATTCTGAAAATTTACCATTTATTCCTACCCTTTGTTCCCTGTCTTTTAACCAGTTCTTAATCCATGAAAGGATCTTCCCTCTTCTCCCATGACAACTTAATTTATGTAAGAGCCTTTGGTGAGGGACCTTGTCAAAGGCTTTCTGGAAATCTAAGTACACTATGTCCACTGGATCCCCCTTGTCCACATGTTTGTTGACCCCTTCAAAGAACTCTAATAGATTAGTAAGACATGATTTTCCTTTACAGAAACCATGTTGACTTTTTCCCAACAATTTATGTTCTTCTATGTGTCTGACAATTTTATTCTTTACTATTGTTTCAACTAATTTGCCCGGTACTGACGTTAGACTTACCAGTCTGTAATTGCTGTGATCACCTCTAGAGCCCTTTTAAAATATTGGCGTTACATCAACTATCTTCCAGTCATTGGGTACAGAAGCAGATTTACAGGACCGGTTACAAACCATAGTTAATAGTTCCGCAATTTCACATTTGAGTTCTTTCAGAACTCTTGAGTGAATGCCATCTGGTCCCGATGACTTGTTACTGTTAAGTTTATCAATTAATTCCAAAACCTCCTTTAGTGATGCTTCAGTCTGTGACAATTCCTCAGATTTGTCACCTACAAAAGATGGCTCAGGTCTGGAAATCTCCCTAACATCCTCAGCCGTGAAGACTGAAGCAAAGAATTTAATTAATTTCTCCGCAATGACTTTATCATTTTTAAGTGCTCCTTTTGTATATCGATCATCCAGGGGCCCCACTGGTTGTTTAGCAGGCTTCCTGCTTCTGATGTACTTAAAAACCATTTTGTTATTACCTTCTGAGTTTTTGGCTAGCTGTTCTTCAAACTCCTTTTTGGCTTTTCTTAGTACATTTTTACACTTAATTTGGCAGTGTTTATGCTCCTTTCTATTTACCTCACTAGGATATGACTTCCACTTTTTAAAAGATGCCTTTTTATCTCCCACTGCTTCTTTTACATGGTTGTTAAGCCATGGTAGCTCTTTTTTAGTTCTTTTACTGTGTCTTTTAATTTGGGGTATACATTTAAGTTGGGCCTCTATTATGGTGTCTTTGAAAAGTGTCCATGCAGCTTGCAGGGATTTCACTCTAATCACTATACCCTTTTAATTTCTGTTTAACTAACCTCCTCATTTTTGCATAGTTCCCCTTTCTGAAATTAAATGCCACAGTGTTGGGCTGTTGAGGTGTTCTTCCCACCACAGGAATGTTAAATGTTATTATGGTCACTATTTCCAAGCGGTCCTGTTATAGTTACCTCTTGGACCAGATCTTGCGCTCCACTCAGGACTAAGTCGAGAATTGCCTCTCCCCTTGTGGGTTCCTGTACCAGCTGCTCCAAGAAGCAATCATGTAAAGTACCGAGAAATTTTGTCGCTGCATTTCATCCCTAGGTGACATGTACCCAGTCAATATGGGGATAATTGAAAAACCCCACTATAATTGAGTTCTTTATTTTGATAGCCTCTCTAATCTCCCTTAGCATTTCATCGTCACTATCATTGTCCTGGTCAGGTGGTTGATAATAGATCCCTACTGTTATATTCTTATTAGAGCATGGAATTATTATCCATAGAGATTCTATGGAACATGTGGATTCATTTAAGATTTTTACTTCATTTGATTCTACATTTTCTTTCACATACAGTGCCACTCTCCCCCACCCCCGCACGACCTGTTCTGTCCTTCTGATATATTTTGTACCCCAGAATGATTGTGTTCCATTGATTGTTCCCACTCCACCAGGTTTCTGTGATGCCTATTATATCAACATCCTCCTTTAACATGAGGCACTCTAGTTCACCCATCTTATTATTTAGACTTCTAGCATTTGTGTACAAGCACTTTAAAAACTTGTCACTGTTTATTTGTCTGCCCTTTTCTGAAGTGTCAGATTCTTTTTTATGTGAACGTTTCTCATCTGATCTGGCCCTTACATTATCCTCTTCCATCCTCTGCTCCTGACTATAACCTAGAGAATCTCTATCAATAGACTCTCCTCTAAGAGAAGTCTCTGTCTGATCCACGTGCTCCTCTGCAGCAATCGGCTTTCCCCCATCTCTTAGTTTAAAAACTGCTCTGCAACCTTTTTAATGTTAAGTGCCAGCAGTCTGGATCCACTTTGGTTTAGGTGGAGCCCATCCTTCCTGTATAGCAGGGATCGGCAACCTTTGGCCCGCGGCCTGCCAGGGTAAGCATCCTGGCGGGCCGGGCCGGTTTGTTTACCTGCCACATCTGCAAGGTCGGCCGATCGCGGCTCCCATTGGCCGCTGTTCGCCGCTCCAGGCCAATGGGGGCAGTGGGAAGTGGTGGCCAGCACATCCCTCGGCTCGCGCCATTTCCCACAGCCCCCACAGGTGGAGCGGCAAACTGCAGCCAGTGGGAGCCGCGATCATCCGAACCTGCGGACGCGGCAGGTAAACAAACCGGCCTGGCCTGCCAGGGGGCTTTCCCTGGCGAGCCGCATGCCAAAGGTTGCCAATCCCTGCTATATAGGCTCCCCCTATCCCAAAAGTTTCCACAGTTCCTAATAAATCTAAACCCCTCCTCTCTACACCACCACCTCATCCACGCATTGAGACTCTGAAGCTCTGCCTGCCTACCTGGCCCTGCGCGTGGAACTGGAAGCATTTCTGAGAATGCCACCATAGAGGTCCTGGATTTCAGTCTCTTTCCTAGCAGCCTAAATTTGGCCTCCAGGACGTCTCTCCTACCCTTCCCTATGTCATTGGTACTGAACCTACATGTACCACGACCACCGGCTCCTCCCCAGCACTACACATAAGTCTGTCTATCCCAGCCTGATTTCCAAACCAAAGCAATACGGAAAAACATCCTAAACAGTGAAAAATGAAGTAAACCAAACTTTTAGTTATTTTGAGGTTTGCCTGTCGCTTGCTATTTCCCTTTGAGTTCAATACTGAGGAAGAGAACTACAAAATCCTACGATCTGCCACAGGGCACCAGACTATTTAGGTGCCTGACTGACCATGTGGCTTCTCCATTCCAGCATCACTCTATTTAGTGCAGATCAAGAGTGTTTAAATTCCTTCAATGCATTTTAGGGTATGACATCAACTTAAAAATAATTCTGGTAGCATAGCACTGATGTGGGAAACCATTTTTAATCTCAGTAATGCTTGGGTGCCTATATGTTGTGTGGTAATTATAGAGGACGGAGAGGGCTTTGATCAAAAGAAAGGAAATCCCAGTCTTTGTTCTCTATATATACATAGCGTAACTGCATACACAAATTGATGTTTGGTCTGATTGACTATAGACTGAAGATATTTATGCCTCCTGTTTTGAAGAACAGAGGACAATCACATAATATCATGGCGTGCATGAAGTGAGAAATTTTGAAGTATCAATTACCACCTAAACATTAAACCAAAATGACATTTAGTAAACTGCATTGCTGAACAAGACACAGCATGTTCTACATAGATGCAACGTTAAGGGTGGAACATGGGTGTGATTGCCATAGTGGTTGTAGAATATACTGCTTCGGTGTGTACGCCCCGATACAAACGGTGCCTCTACCACAATCTGGCACATCTTTCGCTGTTTGCCACTGTGGGCTGCAAAACATCTGTCTAGACAACTCTGTTCACAGAAAGACAGGATGTAAGGAAGGAAGCCAGGAGACCTATCTAGGACAGTCCCCTCATTTAAGTCAGCACATGTCTGCCACATATTTTCTTTCAAATACCCATCCATTGCATTTTCAAAAACTATTTATATCAGTTGCTTCTCTGTTACTTTCATTCTGGAGGCTGCACAGTATTAATAACCATCTGTGCCAAAGAGCAAGTCCGCCTGAATTCCTTTGCTACACTGCCTTTCCTGAAGCTTGTTTGTAACCCCTTATTTTTATTCTTGACCCTAGCTCAGAAAAGTCTTAGTAGGGTGCATTATTTCAATTCCCTTAAGAACTATGTCAACCTCAGAGGGATCCCCTCTTACCTCAGCGAGATCCCCTTCTTTCCCAAAGAACACATACATAGTGTCTCTAGCATATTTTGAGTAACAGACCCCTGAATCACTGCATTATTCTGGTTGTCCTTTTGCTCTGCTGTAACTTCTCTTTCTGTATTTTTCCTCTTTTAAAACAACAGGCGCCTCTACACAGAGCCACAGTTATTTTCCCCAGTTTATTCTTGATACCTGAATTTGTACATTGTAATCACCATGCTAAAGGTTTTTCTACTTTAATACAAACAGGATTTATATAATGCAAAGAACATAATACACACCAATTAAACTTCACTGCACCCCATGAACTAAGTAGCCATTTACAACACCCCTCTTTCAAGGCAAGCAAGATGTATCCATTTTACAGACAGCTAATCTGATGCACTGATAGAAAGTTAAGTGACTTATCTACAGTTGCACAACTAGGTGACTCCAGAATCATGGAAATCAAAAAATTAGTGGAATAAGCAGCGGACATGGTTTGCTAATTCTCTTCATTGTCAAGTATTTTGTAGGCATGGCAGCAGAGGTGAGTTTTAAGGATGATTACATCATCCTCTATTTATTGGCCCTCCCTAGCCTTATCTCCTGAGCCAGCTACTCTGCTTTAGCAGACAAAGTTGAAAGAACTTGAAAAAGTTGGTGGGGAGGGAGAGAACAGCAGCTAAGCAACAGCTGCACTAAAAGGCCCTGAGCCTGTGATTGTAGCTCTGTACTGCAAGTAAAGGGGTGATTGTAGCACAAGTAGGCCTGCTCATACTAGCTTTAATCTAACTAGCCCGGGTAACAGTAGCAATGTAGCTATGGAGGTGCAGGCTTCAGCACAGGCTAGCAGTGATTCCCTGCACGGTTAGACAGACTCGCGCTAGCTCAGCTTGATTTAGTGCACTAAAAATAGCAGTGTGGATGTCACGGCACAGATGGTGGCTCAGGCTAGCCACTTGAGTCCAAGCCTGCCTGATCTGTTGGGTCTGAACTTGGGTGGCTAGCTTAAGTTAACATCCACACTGCTGTTTTTAACATGCTAGCTCAAGCTAAACTAGCACAAGTCTGTCTATCCACGCTGGGAATCGGGACCATGGGTATGTATGCTGGTTGCTAGCCTGTGCTGAATATTAGTGCACCTTTTGGTTTATTGTGCTTCCTTGGACAAAAGTTCATGCAAAGAAAGCAACTATCGAGGAGAATGTGGTTCCTGCCTTTGGGACCTTTGTACCTGTTAACAGCTGGTTAAGATGCCTCCGAGAGTCAATTTCAATATTGTACCACTAGAAGGACAAATTGGCTATTCTGTCAACAAAGAATACCAAGAAGATGACTAGTCCTGTTACTAGATGGGCAAAGATGAAATGTGCAGAACATTCAGCCGACAAAGGAAATGTATAATGGAGACTCTTCAGGATGGAGGTCAGCCTGTTAGGAGAAATTTCTGCCTTCCCAGATGACAGAGCTCAAACAAAGCCTTTGATGAAATCACAACTACCTTGTCTCAGTTTCAGAAAAAGACAGACTGTGGACAGTTTAATTATCACAGTACCATTATCATCAGCCGCAGTTTCACAATCCTGAAATGCTGCCATTCTCAAAAGCCATTTGCATGGAAAAAAAACCCTCAGGACACAACAGACTCTCATGCTGCCCAAACAACAGAGTAATTCTCATACAATCCGACGCCATAACTGATTATTAAACACAAAAACAACCCAAAAAGCGCATTATTTTTAAACAAGGAAACAAAGGGATGCAAATTTTACCCAGAAACATTAGATTTTAAAAAGAGTAAAAATATCCAAAAGTCAAAACAGATCAACATTGTAAGGACTTCCTGCCCCCCCCCCCCCATGCATTGCACATGCACTTGATTGATTCTGTCCCTAAGAAATGAGTACATATGCTGTGCATGTTCCTAACAAATGCAATAAAAATAGTAAGTAACAAAACCAAATTCTGTTGGAGCCTTTTTGTCACTTTCACTTCATTTCACAGAACTCGCCTGCTTCATTCATACCCTATCTTGTTTGGGTTAATCAAACAATATTTAATTTTTAATTTGGCACCTCTAAAGATCTTATTGATACAGTGCCTGCTAAGATAAGTGTTCCAGTGTTCTTTCTTCTTACCATTAGTCACAATTTCCTAATGCTGATATTTTGCCAGGAAGACAGAGGAAGCAGTTACAAATGCAAGTGATTAGTATGTGTGTGAGTACTTTGACACACAGTTTTGGTTACTTACTAATACAAATATTGAGCTGGCTTAAGGGCATCTTTGTGCCATTTTCCATCAATATAAAAATATGAACTCTTTGTAACAAGTTGCTACTAAACATGATTTCCTTGACTTCTATCGAGTTAACTGTGCAAACATCTGATGTTTGTTATTCATATTGCACTGCATTTTGGACATTCTAAAATCTCGGTAATCAAAGCAATATGTACATTTGTGAATGTTCTTTTAAGTCTACAGTGGCCATCATCAAACTATATGGAGGTGCTAAAGTGAACTAGATGTAGATTATTCTTTCTTAAGCAGTCCACCAGTGTAGTACAAGGTCAGTATACAACAACTAAAATTGTTTTTAGATAGCACCCAAAAGCATGTAAGGGGCTTTAAAGACAAAGAAAAGATAGGAGGTAAAATCTTGGCCTTAGTGAAGTCAATTGCAAAACTCCAATTGACGTAAATGGGGCCCAGGATTTCACCCAGGGACTTTGTGTCAAAGATCTTACAATATAATCTTAGACAAGATTCAAAGAGTGAGACACACAAACAGTGGAGCTAGAGACAGTGGAAGGGGATCATATAAAGGAAAGTAGAAGAAATAGGGAAAGTGATGGCAGTATAAGAGAGCGAGAAAGAGAGTAAAGGGTGGAGGTAAGGAACTGGAGGACAATTGCAGGAAGCATGGTGGGGCAATGTGAGCATGTAAAATCAACAGGTGGCAATAAAGCAAGTGATAGCAGAGAGTTAATCAGTTGGTGAAATGTGGGGTCTGTGGGTAAATTTAATCAGATATGGTTACTGGAGGTTTCTAAGACCAGGTTAGACAAACACCTGTCAGGGATGGTCTAGTTCAGTGGTTCCCAAACTTGTTCCACCACTTGTGCAGGGAAGGCCCCTGACGGGCTGGGCCAGTTTGTTTACCTGCTGCGTCTAGTCCTGCCTTCAGTGCATGGGACTGGACTAGATGACCTATTGAGGACACTTCCAGTCCTACATTTCTAGGATTCTATGAGGGTGTGGGAGGTAGTTCTGGGGTGATGAGTTGCCTGGTGGTGTGAACTAGTACTGAGCTGGCACAAGGGACTTTTATGGCCAGTACAGCAGTTCAAATAGTGTCTCTGATTTGAAGTGGGAGGCAGACCCGCTTCTTCATCCCTGTGGTCCTGGTCCTGTGTGGCTGAGGTGGTGGTATGGGGATTTTTAGCCCTATGTGCAGTACATTTGGAGTGGATCCAGTAAAGAGGAAAGGTTTGAAGCAATAGTCTTAGCTCTCCCCTGTAGCCCAGGCCCTGGGAGCAAGTGACATTAGAGGAACAGTGAACAAGATGAAAAGAATGCTACTGGAGGCAGTGAACACTTACCTCCCCACTCCTTGGATAGTGACTCCTGATTCTGGGCTAGCTGACCCATTTCAAATATGTCCCTGGAAGCGAGCTGCCGCACTGGTGCGAGTTGGCACCTGGGGTCACTCAGGGCTTGTCTACACTACGAAATTAGGTCAAATTTATTAAAGTCAACCTGTAGCCTCCGATTTTACAAAATCGATGGTGTATGTCCCCACTATGCACATTCCGTCGGCAGAGTGCATCCGCACTACCATGGGTAGCATCGACTCACGGAGCGATGCACTGTGGGCAGCTATACCACAGTTCCTGCTACCAATTGGAATTCTGGGTTAGGCTCCCAATGCCTGATGGGACAAAAACAGTTTGTGAGGTGTTTTGGGTTCATATCATCAGCCTCCCATGATGCACCTGGCTCCTCCCTCCATCCCTTCCTGAAAGCAAAAGCGAACAATCATTTTTGTGCCTAAGCCTGGGTTACTCATGCAGACACCACAGCACAGCAAGCATGGACCCTGCTCAGCTGTGTGCTGTTGTTGTGAGTGTGCCAAACACCTCGCGCATCGTCCTGCAGTATTTGCAGAGCCTAGCCAGGAGCAGTCGCTTGGAAGAATGGGATGCCACACAAATAGCTCTGCTGGAAGCCATGGAACAGAGCAATTTGCACATGCTGGCAACGGCAGCCAGGCTTGTTGACACAGTGGAATGCCGCTTCTGGGCCAGGGAAACAAGCACAGACTGGTGGGACCGCATCGTGATGCAGGTATGGGATGAGGAGCAGTGGCTGCATAACTTTCGAATGTGTAAGGCCACTTTCATGGAACTTTGTGAATTGCTTTCCCCAGCCCTGAAGCACAGAAATACCAAAATGAGACCTGCTCTGACAGTTGAGAAGTGAGTGGCGATAGCCCTGTGGAAGTTTGCAACGTCAGATTGCTACCGGTCAGTCGGGAATCAGTTTGGAGTGGGTAAATCTACCATGGGGGCTGCTGTGATCCAAGTAGCCGGGGCAATCAATTCACTTCTGCTAAGAAGGATAGTGACTCTGGGAAATGTGCAGGACATAGTGGATGGCTTTGCTGCGATGGGGTTCCCTAACCATGGTGGGGCGATAGATGGAATGCATATCCCTATCTTGGCACCAGACCACTTTGCCAAAGAGTACATAAACCAGAAGGGCTACTTCTCAATACTTCTCACAGGGGCCGTTCCACCGACACCAACGTGGGATGGTCGGGAAAGGTAAATGACGCACGCATCTTTAGGAACTCTGGTCTCTTCAGAAAGCTGCAAGAAGGAACTTTCTTCCCAGACCGGAAAATTACTGTTGGTGATGTTGAAATGCCAATTGTTATCCTTGGAGACCCAGCCTACCACTTGCTCCTGTGACTCATGAAGCCATACACAGGCAGCCTGGACAGCAGTAAGGAGCAGAGAATGGTGGTAGAATGTGCCCTTGGATGTCTAAAGGGGTGCTGTGCAGTTTACTCACTAGGTTAGACCTCAGCGAAAGCAATATTCCTATTGTTGTTGCTGCCTCCTGTGTTCTACATAATATCTGTAAAAGTGAGTGGGGAAAGTTTCTGATGGCGTGGGGGGGGGGAGTGAGGCAGATCGCCTGGCTGCCAATTATGAGCAGCCAGACACCAAGGCAATAAGAAGTGCACACCCAGGGGCACTGCGTCTCTGAGAGGCTTTGAAAACCAGTTTCATGATACAACACTGATGTGACAGTTGTGTGTGTTGTTCCTTACCAGCCTGCCCCCTTTTTTGCATATACTGCCCTGTAAACTAAACCCACACCAACCACAGTGTGCACAGTGAATAAAGAGCCTCTTGTACTCAATTCATGCATTTTTTATTATGCTAACGAACACTGAACAGAGACAGCAATGAATAGCAATGATAACCAGGTAAGGGCCTGATAACACAGGGAGGGAGGGGCAAGGGGACACATAGCTTATTACAATTGCACTGTCTAGCAATCAAAGCTGTAGGAATGAGAGCTTTCTGCTCCATGAACCATCCCCTGGAGTTGAGTTCAAGGGATACCGGAGCTATTCCCCTCCCCTCCCCACCCCCCGCACACACATTCTAGGACATCTGGGAGAGAAAGATATGGAACTTGGCGAGGAGGGCAGCTGGTTCATCACTGGGTGCAGCGGGACTCTAAGGTCTAGCTGCTTTTCCTGCACCTCAACCAGACGCCTCAACATGTCTGTTTGCTCCCGCATAAGCCGCAACATCTCCTCTTGCGTGTTACGCTCTTGTTCCCTGCTTGCTTTCCTGCCCTCTTGGTTGGTGCGCATGCTCTCTGTGAGCATTCAGTTGGGCCCTGTCCTCCTCGGAGGAACGCATCAAATCACAGAACATGGACTTCCCTTGTCCGCTTTTTTCGCTTTCTAATCTGGGACAGCCTTTGTGCTGGAGTGGAGGAAGCATCCAGAGAAAATGTTGCAGCTGCAAGGAAAAGCATACATTGTTGAAAACAAAAGGTTAACTGTTGCAATGAATGAAACAGTTCACAGCAGTAAATACATTCCCTGAGGTACTCGGCCAAATTTTGTGTTTTAAAAGAAGAGCCTGCCAGTGAGATACAACACATGGCAGAGCGCTGGGCAGCAGATTTCGGTTTGTAGACAGGCATGGTAAGCACACAAGAAAGGGTAGTGTGTGAGGGCACACCCGGGGACATTTTTTAGTGTGGAAACTCTCAGCACATAAACAGGCTTTTCCGGGGAGCACCCTTTGCGTGGCTACCCTGGCCGCCACTGTATCCCAATTGTTTACCTCAAATTAAACATTTACCATAATTGCATTTAACCCCGGGAGTGTTATTACAAGTGTGCACTCACCAGAGGTGCCTTCCCAGCCATCACAGTCCCGCACCAGTGGGTCCTGGGAGGGGATTGGCTCCAGAGCTAGGAAAAGGTCCTGGCTGTCAGGGAGAATGGATCCTCTGCTTGCTTGCTGTGCATCTCCTCCTTCTCTTCCTCCTCAACAATGTCCTCCTCATTGTTGCCCGTGGCTGCGCAGGTCCCCTGGGAGCTATCCCCAGAGAGTGTTGGGGTACTGGTGGGGTCCCCACCTAGAATCGCATGCAGCTGCTCTTAGAAGCAGCATGTCTGTGGCTCAGCACCAGAGAGACTATTTGCCTCCCTTGTCTTCCAGTACACTTGCCTGAAATTGCTGTGTAGCCTTTTCCCCACTTGCCCTGTGCAATTTTGGCATAGATGTCAGCATTTCTTCTGCTGGTTTGGAGCTCTGCCTGCACAGACTCTTCTCCCACACAGCAATCGGATCCAGTGTCTCCTGTATGCTTCACGCTGGAGCGCGTTTGCGTACCTGGGCAGCCATGGTCAGTAGGAAATGAAATTCAAAAATTCCTGGGGCTTTCTTTTCCTGTGCAGTGCAGTGGAGTTGAAAGTGCTGTCCAGAGTGCACACATTGGAGCACTCTGGGACACTGCCCGGAGGCCAAACAAGTCGAAATACACTGTGCTGTGTCTACACTACCCCTAATTCGACTCGGGAAGGTCGAATCTAGCGCTACTCCTCTCGTTGAGGCGGAGTACAGCTGTCGATTTTAAAAGCCCTTTAAGTCAGCGGGAAGGGCTCTGTAGTGTAGACACACACATTATAGATTTTACCTAATGCGGGGAATGTTGATCTAACGACGTAGTGTAGACCAGCCCTCGGTGTCCACAGAGTGCCTTCCTAGCTGGGCTGGAGCAGGAGGAAGGCAAAAGAGCTTTCTTCACCTCACTACTCCCTAGCTGGCTGCTGCTTCTGGAATCTTACTGAGGATCCAGTGCCTTTTAAAAGCCTTCCACAGCAGTGTTTTAGCGATCAGTGGTGGGGGCACATGGGGACAGGCTCCCAGGACTTGGTGTCCTCTAGCTGGATTTGAGGGGGATAAAGCATATATTCCCGTCCCTATTCTGTGAATGACTGCTGATACCATAGCTATTATATAACACAGAGAAAACTAGCAACTCAAGAAGTCTGTTTGGAGTGTACCACACTACAAATATTCTCTTTTCTAGGACACATGGAGGCTATGGGAAGCAAACCACAAGTTCTAGCACCCCTAAGGCTGCTATAACTCACAACAACAGCCAGGCAAGTCTCTGCGCAGCCCCAGAGTCCAGGGAACAGAAAGGTGGCTTAAAGCCCATTGACCACCACTGCCTTCCCCCTCCCCCACCAAGTCTATTTAAATAGTCTGCTGATTCTGTTAAAATTTGATACAAATTCTACTACAATCGTTTGTTTATTTTCAATTAGGCATTTAATTTAATTCACAAAAGGATTATTCCATTCCCACTTGGACAGTTCACAATGACTATATATACCCTATTAGAAAACCCCTGTTTTGGTGGTGAGGAAGAAAAAGATATTTC
This sequence comes from Terrapene triunguis, assembly GCF_002925995.2. Classification (NCBI taxonomy): domain Eukaryota; kingdom Metazoa; phylum Chordata; order Testudines; family Emydidae; genus Terrapene; species Terrapene triunguis. Next base: position 4,745,185 of record NW_020698066.1, on the reverse strand, counting down.
TATCTGCCCCCCCACCCCCCACACACACACACACCAAAAAGGGAGGTTTCTGTTAGAAATATAAACTTGATTCCAAGCTGACAGCTCATCTCCCCCTAAATCCAGATATGTTTTTCTAGAAAGCCTACCAAATTGCAAAGAGTTTAGAATTATATACAAAATAAAAATATGACAAAAAAGGAAGCTTTCATCTCTCATGGAAGCAAGGGCTGTTTTTGTTGATACATATGGAAAAAATTAGGCCCAATTATATGTTGTGCTTTGGCACTGGGGTT
>NW_020698066.1:4584828-4744900 GCF_002925995.2 Terrapene triunguis | reverse complement strand
CAGCCAATTCCACTCTTGAACATTTGAACTCAAACCTTGTAACACAGGCATTTTTGTTGTTAGATTACTTGTGCCCTAGATGAAATGCTCTGTGTTACAGTTGTACTGTATTTAGAGGTTACAAAAGGGTGATCTGTATGGATACCCAAAATAACATCATCAACAAAAAATACTTTTTGAATAAACCATAACCTACTGTAGCATACTCTTGGTTTATCATGAATTTCTTTATGCTTCTTGATCCTACGGTCCAATAAATTCACTCAAACAGTGTTGGTACTGAATGAACGAATGAATAAAAAGATGCTCATTATATTCTTTACTACAGTGAAGACATTTCTTTCCTTATAAGATAAATAAAGTTCCCATGAATGAGGCCAGTCTGGATTTTGAGTTTTATAAAACATCTGAAAAAGCAGCCACATTACTGAAATAAATGTCATAGCTAGCCCTACAGGCTGGAAAACCTGGCAACTGATAAAAGAGGAGAACCTCCAGTCTTTCTGCACTTACATACTGTAGCAGTACATAAGAATACCGATTTATTTCCCCTGGGCTGCACATGGGCTAGATATCCTAGGTCTGAATATGGCCACAGGATACTGAGCTAGGATACCATTAAATCTGACACAAGTAGATAGGATGCTCCCACAAACCTACTCCACTCAGCCCAGAAGATGTGTTAATACTTAATCCACAGGAATGGCATACCCTCAACTCTAGATTGAAAAAATGACAACCCTCTAATTAATTCCCTGCACACACCCGCTCCATTTGAAGGTGCAGACTCTATTCCCTGATACTGAGACAACCAAGTCCAATGGCTAAAGCCATACATTGCAATCCTAACAACAAAAAATATTAGCATTTATCCTGCAGACACAAATAAAAAGTTCATGTAACTCCACACAGCCAATTGGGCCTATGCATACAACACGATATACTAGATACAGTCAGACATGTTCCCTGCCCCAAGGACCTTATGATCTAAGAGAGGTAAGAGAAGGCATGGAACAATAGATAAGGAGAAGAAGGACGTGGGGAATTATTGAGGAGAAGTTTTAGGAGGCATTTAAAGGAGGAAAGAGGGTGGTTGGCAGACAAGCAGCAACAGACTATTTCTGGTGTCGGGGACATAAGTGGAAAAGAGAGACAAGGGGAGAGGTAAGGTCAGATGATTGGGAAGAACCTCAAGAGTGAGGGTGGTTGAAGTAGAAAGCGACAGCAGACATGTAGATGGGAGCAATATAATGCAGAGACTTAAAAGTGGAGGACAGAGAGACTGACTGTGATGTGGTAACAGACAGGAACGTAATAATGGGATTCAAGGAGGTGGGATGGGATGATGGGAGAGGAAAATTGTGTCAGAAACAGTTTGTAAGTGGAGAGAGGTGATAAGAGGGAGGCCAGAGACGGTCATCAGAGTTAAGTTAATAAAATAAGAATGTGAATTTTAGCAGTGTAGATCATGAAGAAAAGAGTAGATTTAGGTGATGTTAAAGAGAAAAAAGTATTGGAACTTAACAAGATAAGGGCAAGAGAGCAGAAGAGAAGGAGAGAGAGAGAGAGAGTGAGATTGAGAGTCTGGGAAACAAGAAAAATATGAAGCTGCTACCACCCACTGCTGGCCTTTGAAAGGATAACTGACAGTGCTCCAAACCAATCCACATGCTCAGTAGAGTTGAATAGGATTAGTCAATGGCAGCCCAGGTCCTCCAGATGAGAAAAAAAAGTTTCACTAGATATTTTTCCTCATTACAACAGAGAATACTAAAGCATAGCTATCTCAAGAATTGACACTGATCTTATTTTGCTCATACAGTATGGAACATATGTGATTGGCCAGAGCTGCAAATTTCAGATCTGAATTGAGATACACATTTCCCCAAATCTTAGGCGTGTGCAGATCTGGGGTTTGGCTGGATCTATCTATAGTCTGGTGGAGGAATGAAATGCCTCCTCAGGAAAGTCAGCCAGCCAGTCAGCCAACCCCTCTGCCCTGCCACACCTTGATATCCAATGTCTACCCAACTGCCATATTCTATGAATAATTGGTTCTACCTGTGCTCAGAAAAGAATGAATGTTATGCACAGGGAATATGGAGCAGAGAGAGCCAGTGAAAAACAAATACAAATGGCAAGGAAGAAATATTCTAATAGAAATACACATGGCATACCGTGAATACAATGCACTCGAGTCCTCCTAGCTTTTAGGGGAGGGCTTGTGGGAGTTCCTCTTTTCCCCATACATAGCAAAGGCTGCCTTTCAACTAGAAAAGATTTTTTTTTTAAACTGAATCACCGATGAGGAAAAATAGACACAAAAATTACAGGAAAAAGTTTACAGACTCAGACCAGTTTTGTGAACATTTCAAACCTCAAAAAATACTTCAAGAAATGGGCAAAATCTAGAGCCTCTCAAGGTTCACTAGGTTGTTTTGTTTACTAAGCTTTCCAGCACACTTTTCAAATAAATATTAGCAAACTTAAATGTGAACAGGGTTACCCCCTCTATTTCCAATCCTACACGATATAAGCTATGGCTACGCTAGAGAGCTTACAGCGGCGCAGCTGCACCGATGCAACCGTGCCACGGTAAGCGCTCTAATGTAGCCACTCTAAGCCGACAGGAGAGGGCTCTCCCATCGACTTAATTAATCCACCCTCAATGAGCAGTGGTAGCAATTCTGGCGGGAGAAGCTCTCCCACTGACATAGCTCTGTCCACACCAATGCTTAGTTTGTGCGACATAAGTTATACCGACATAAGTAGTAGTGTAGACATAGCCACAGAGGCTGAAAAACACCTGTTCCTGGAGCCCATGTGAGATTACACGTAAGTTGTGCAAGCACAATCCTTTCCTTTGGAAACTAACAGTGACCTGAAATGTCAATGTAAATTATAAAAATGATTAAGCAGAATATGAATTCAAATTGCTATTTCAGCCATCTTGAAGGGACCAAAGATGCTTCTGTGAATACAGTGTGCTGTCCTTTCCTGTCTCTCAAAGGAAAATATTTTCGATAGCTATGATCTTGATAGTATGGATAAGATCATGTTTGTTGGGAGGTTGCAAAACTATTATGCTATTCAGTTTGTTGGATACCTTTCATTTTATGCACAAAGGCAAATTAGGCTGAAAATCATGAAGCAACATAGCATTCACTTTTTAGAGTAATAATCCAGGTTGACGCTATATTCAAACCTCATCTGTAAATAAAACAGGCCTTGATAAACTGATAGAGATATGAATCAGTAATTTCACTCTGTGAAAGAGCTGAGCTCTTGTATTAAAAAACTGCACAGTGAATCAGAAGATTGGAATTTTAAACAAGAGATAAATAACCAAAACTATAGCAACTAACTTCTCACAACTCGATAGATAAAGCTGCCATGCCACAGAATTTGTTATCCTAAATAAACAATAGGAAAAATATATAAATTGCAAAAGAACTGCATCAAAAACAAACAATTATCACAATGATAAACCCATTAGCAGAACAAAATCCAATAATGGGTGAGTGCACTGAAATTGAAACACCAGTAACTGACAATTTAATAATTTGTTTGAAAGGGCTACCAATTTTTTACAGTATAAAACAGAAAGAAGTACATGATTATGTGCAAATGTACACTTTTCTATTATTAAAAAATAGGATGGTACAGTAATAACTTTAAAAAATACTGATAACACTTTCACCCTTATAATTAAATTAAGACAATGATTTTATATGGATAGCATTTTTAGAACTTTACATAACTGGCTGTTGATTTAGCAGTATTTACAATTTTAATGTCATTTTAAACTGGTTTGGAAAGCTCCTTCAGGTTGTTAACTAACAGTCATTCATGACAAACTGAGAGGTTAAGATCATTAATGTTCTGATTATACTTAAGCGCATGCCTAACTTAAAGCATGTGATTAGTCCCTTTGACTTCAATCGTGCTTGAATTTAGGCATGTGCTGAAGTCCCTTGCTGAACTGTGTCCTAAAACTGGGCGCCGGGGGGGTAAGGGGGGGAGGAACTATCTACAACTCCACTGTGCTGAAATATTTTAAAATGGAAATTCAGTGGAATACCCTCTGTACAGCGAGAAATGCCTCCATAGGAAAGGTTGGAATTTAAGGCTTGAAGACTGTAAAAGTTTTTCTCTGGAATTAAAAACAAGGTTGTCTACTCTCTTATTTACACTTATATTAAAGTCTCAATAAGTCCCAACTCCCACAGAAGTCAATGGGAAAGCGCCCTTTGGTTTTAATGGGAGTTGGATCAGCCCCTAAGAGAACAATTCACTGTACTCCTTTTCTTTCTTTCCATACTCCTTGGTGTTTCCAGGCAGAATTATGTAGGCCTGTAGTAAAGTTGCTGCTCCAACACACTCTCTTATCACTGGATGTGGCATTCTAGCACTTTCACCCCAGGCCTGGTCTACACTACAAAGCTAGGTTGACGTAAGTTGCCTTGCATTGACCTATCTTTGCATGTGTCTACACTCAAATTTATCTGTAACGTAAGTGCCCCATTGCAATGACACAGTAACATCCAGGAGCGGCGCCAGGGTTTTTGCCGCCCTAGGAGGCAGCGCTCCTCCTCAGAGCATTTGGTGGCGGGGGTCCTTCCGCTCCGAGTCTTCAGGGCGCTTCGGTGGCGGGTCCCGGAGCGAGTGAAGGACCTGCCGCCGAAGCGCCCCAAAGACGCGGAGCGGAAGGACCCCCGCCGCCGAATTGCCGCCGGGGATGGCAAAATGCCGCCCCCCAAATCCTGCCGCCCTAGGCAACCGCCTAGGGTCACCTAGTGGAAGCGCTGGCCCTGGTAACACCACCTCACTGAACAGCACTGAACTGGGATCGACTTACTGAAGTCGATGCAGCATGGAGTATAGACACTCTGTGACCTATGTCAACCCTAACAATCTTCTAGCAGCTGTCCCACAATGTCCAATAGTGACACTATGGTCCCAATTATGAAGGGATCATGGAAAACAGAAGCCACCTTCTCTCCTCTCCTTTAGCTCCCATGTATTCTTGAAATGCCTTTTCCTGATTTCCCAGCTGGGTGAGCACACCTAGCATCTCTCCCTTGTGTGCAACTGACCAACTGACCATGCCAGCTCCATGCACTAGACACACTCCTGTCTGGAGCAGATCAGACGTATTGGATCACCTGGACCTATGGGGAGAAGAGGCTGTGGAGGTACAGCTATGGACCAGTTGTAGAAATGTGGACATCTATGAAAAGATTGCACAGGGGATGTCGGAATATAACAGGGATCAGTAGTGCTGTATGAAAGCAAAGGAACTGTGTTAGGCATATCACGACAGGGATGCTAACCATAGATCTCCCAAAGACTACCGTGGATACCTCCATGAAGAATGGGGAGGGTGGGACATGCAGCAGCGGGCAGCTATGCCGTGAGCCAGAATCTTTTCCTGCTCATCATCCCAAACCTGTAATATGATGCAATCCCATAAGTAAATGCTCATTTTTCAGGCCCAGAAGCGGTGCTCTTGTCATCTGCAGCTGCTCCAAGAATTCAACCAACAATCTTGAACTGGTTTTCACAATATCCCTCAGTCATCAAAGAAATTATCATGTCTTCCACTGTTCTGGTTCTTCCTGAGGCTCTGCAAATACTGGAAGATCATTTGTCCTGTGTTTGCAACATTCAAGACAATAGTGAAGAGCCCTGCAGGCTTCATGCATCTGTTATAGAGGGAGAACAGCAAAAAGTGCCATGTGGGTTTGTGGGATTTAAAAAAAGGTGTGAAAATTATGGGATATGGATGGCATTATGGGTGGAGAAAGTTGCATGATGGGCACTTGATCCCTTGCTTCCAGCCATATCTGAGTGACTTGTTTCTGCTCCACAGTGCATTGCAAAAATTTCCCAAAAGGCACTGTGCTGGGTGGAGGGAAGTGGTACACTGGGATACCTACCTCTGGTACACTGCACTTTGCATCCTGTTGTGTACATGCAGCACCAACACATGTGGGCAAATATGCACATGCAGGAACAACAGATTAACTGCAACGGCTTTACTCCGACGTAACTTGGATTGACCAAAGCTTGTAGTGTAGAACCGGCCTCAGTTTCCCCCACTGTTCTTTGGCCAAGTCCGGTCATAAGAGTATCCTGGCCCTCCAGCCAGACCACTCTGCAGAGTTCCGCCCCTTTTGGGGCCACTAAGTCCTTTTTCCTATATCCAACAGAAACATATCTAAACCAAACTTCCATCTTAACTGGGTTCAGTCACCTCATTGCAGGCATACCTTTGCTGCTCTAGGTTGTCCTCCTTTCTTACCACAGGCTTCTGTGGGGACCAACCCCACAGACCAGCACACTCCTCACCTCACTCAGGGTTTCAGGCAAGCTACAGCTCCTCAAAGCCCCTATCTCCAGTCAAGCGCCTAGCTCACCTCTGCTCTTCCCATCCTTCTTTCAGGCTGCTTCTCTGAGAGTGGGATCTCTCTGCCTCCTCTCCTCTGGGTCTCCTCCTCCCGACTGGGATTACACAGCTCTTAATGCAAAAAATCCTTGCTCTCCCATAGCTGGGCTTTATTTTTAATGAGGCCTAGTCCACACTCCAGGTAGGTTAATTGGCCTTAAGTTCATATCAACCTCTTCCCAACATGTGTGGACTAAACACCAAATCACGGGGCCATATTTTCAAAGAAACTACAGTTTATACACATAAAGTCTGTACAGTATTTGCAAATACAAATTGGGTGTTAGACATGCAGTAAGATATGACACTTGAATATGCACAGCTAGGGCCCTTTAGGTTTAAATTATTGCCTAGTGGCTCAATAAAGTGACTGACAGTAAGATACAGGGCCAGATCTTTGACCTTTTAAAGGCTGCTTTGTGCCACTTTGGTAATAAAATCAGCTTGAGTGGCAAGTGGATGATTCCCTGCATGAAAAGGAATCCTCTGGCAGTGTAGGGCTGCACCTCTATCCATGCCATCCCGTCATGAGGAGGGAGTGGGATTTGCTGGGGGGGAAAGGATATGGCTGGAGTGTCCCTAAAGGGGCTGCTGCTACAACAGCCTTTAGTGTCATGATCAGCTGTATGTAAACTGGAGCTGCCCTGAGGGAAGTGATTCTGGGCACCAAAAATTACTGACAAGCTAAGAGGATAACATCAGTGGCTGGCAACCCAGGTAAGTAATAAACAGACACTGTACATGAATTTGGGAGTTTTGCCTAAGTAAATAAAGAAAAACAAAGTAAAAATTTCAGGATTTGCTCCACTGACTGGATTCAAGGGCAATAGCAGTCAAATATTGCCCACGGGTTTAAACACTTCTCTGAGAACGTCCTCTTTTGGCTAAAGCCATGAGTAATATAGTTCATCTTCACTTGTAGCAATAAGAATTGTATAGCTACTCAAAAGATCACCTTATTCTATACAGTATAGATAGATAGATAGATATCATATATGCACACCCTATCAATCAGTAGATATTCTTAACCATGACTGAAATTACTACAGACCTGTTAAGGGCCCAGTTCCAGAAGGTGCCTTCAAATATCATAGAAAGTCAGTGGAAACTGAGATTGCTCAGAACCCCTAATGACTAGGCCTGAAAGTATTTGAACAAGACTGTCTCTAAGTATTAACTAATACTGTGATTCAGTCTATAAACTGGTATTCCCTGAGACCTGGGCATTTCAAGGAAGTTGATTTGGTTTCTTTGGAGGCTTGCAGAGTACATATACCTTATTTTGGAGAAAAGGCTGCTTGCTCCTGATCTAAAGTAACATCTATGTAACATGCTCCCAGATACCACAGTGACTAGAGTGCCTTACATATGCCTGTAATAATCCCATGACTGAAGTGATGACAATTTAATAATATTTTTGTGTAGCCCTGATACAAGTCTACACTGATAATCAGTTCATTATAATGAAGCTGTGAAAATAGAAGGGCTGTCCTTAATAGGCCTATTTGAGTATCTACCCATCCTATACATTTTATACTACATATTCAAGTAGTCTCCTAAAATACAGAGTTTAACAGTGTTGGGCTAAAAGGCTTTCTTGAAAGATTTCTCTCTCAGAAACTCCTCTTTACAGAACAAGTTAGTACTTTCATTCAGGCTGATTTTAACATCTATTGACCATAACTTCTAAGACTGACAATCTTGAGGTATTTTTGCCTTTTCTCAATCTTTTCAACCTGTCAAAGAAAGAAACTGTGGGTTCTGGTTCATTTCACTGCAAGTGGCTAGAAGCCGCATTATATCACTCTCCCCCACTATAGATTCTCTTGTTCTCTTTCGCTCTATTTATAAATGAAAACAGATGATCTCAATAAAATATAAATTCACAGAATTATGGTTTCCTTTATTCTAGTAGCATAGAAGTTTATACATAATTGGCACATAATTTTATCCTGTGGTTTAAACTTTTTTTTAAACTTAAAAAGGAACCATCCTGTTTAAGAACTTGATGGTTTCATTTAAATCCAGTCCATCATTTTTTCTGATGTTACCAAATGTGGATTGACAGAACAGGACTGATCTGCAACACCGTCCAAAACTCAGGGGAGCTCCATGGCTCACCTTCCCTAATTCGATCTCAAGCCTGAAGTCTAGACTATAGCAATAGATTGAGACAACCAGTGGTTTATCAATAGTACAGGCATAACACTTGGGGCCAAATTCTTCTCTCACTTAAATGAATGTAAATCCATAAATTGATTTCCATTCAATGTAGAGCAGACCTTGGCTCTCGATTCTGCAAAGACAGTGTTGTTGAAACATACCGCTCTAGATATTTAATGTTAAATATGAAATACACCTTAACGTTTAACATTTTGGTCTCCTACTACCATTTGAATGCCAAAAACTGTCCATAGTTCTATTTAGTTAGGTATGGGTCAAGCAACATACAATTAGCAAGCCTATTACGTATTCCATGGACAACGCTAGTGAATGCCAATTTCAATAACTGACTGGCATGCAAATATAACAAGTCCACTGTTATGTTTCCATTGGGCTTGAATTAAAGTAAACTTTGTTAAAGGAAAGACCTTTCACACTTGGCTCCAAAACACAGGATCAGATCCTCAGCACATGTAAACCAGCATAGTTCCATTGGCTTCAATGGAGCTACATAGAGTTATACCCATGAAGGATCTGGCCTATAATGTTTTTGGGGCTCACAGCTCTTTTACTATCACAAGGTAAGGTGTTCTTTAGATGTCATCCAACATGTACTGTATGGAGATAATGTTCCTATTACATTAATGTAAAGAAAAGGGTAACCGTGCAAGCTCACTGTTTCAAGAAGCATCTGAAAAGCTATTTCATGTTTACTTTTCCACAATTTACTTAGAGCAAAAAGAAGGAAACTTTCAGGTTTATAGCGTATAGCTTATGTAATGCAGAAACAACAAACAGCTCATTCCATGCTATCACATCATGAAATAACTGAATTTACCAACCCTCTGCACTACTTCAACCTACATGGAACTTGCTCCATTGTTATTTCTAAACATAAATTCACTTGATGCTGTTGCATCAGTGTGCATGTTCTGTATATTCTAAAAGTTACACATATTAGGGTGCATAATCAAACTGGAAAGATTTAATTAAAGTAACACACGGTGAGCCAGATTCTGTGTCCATTAGAGTCCACAGCAAATACTACCATTGACCAAAGTGGGTGTAGAATCAAGCCCAATGTCAATAAAGAATCTCTTTCACTAATTTTCACAAGTTTTCAAGTTTCAAAATTCAGGACCAGTAGAAGCAAGTTCACGTTATTTGCCAATAAATATTTTCTGAAATGGTTCCCAGACCCCTCTGTTTAAGCTACTGTCAACTTTATCTATTCTCTTGAAAATCTGTTCCAGGTTTCTCTCCTAGCCTGGCTGAGTTGGATAGTGACTAACATGGTGACCAGTTTGAGGATGTGGATATACACGGTGTAATCCCAGTATGAGCTCCGCTCTCCTCCTCCAAGCCACAGATTTTGGACCTGGTCTCATGCTTCTTTTTTAGGCAAAACTCCCTTTCAAATCAGCGTTGTGACTGCTTCTCATTGAAACAAATAAGGAATGTAGAATTTACCCCTTAAAGATAATACAGGATCCTAAAGGCTGTCCTGTTTCAATTTTAAGCTAAAATTTACTTAAAACATATATAAATATGAGCTAATTTAAAAAATAAAATGAGAGCAGACATTACAATTACAATCAAGGCAGTTGCTTACGGCACTTCCCATCATAAATAGATTATAAATTACATTCAAAGGAATCTTTTTACTTTTTAATCTCCTCCCATTTAAAATAAATTACCTTTGGAAAATTATAACAATATGAACACACTTTGTGTGTGTGAATATGAGAATCCTACTTCTCAGTTCATTTAAATCACGTAGCCAAGCATACCCTGTATTATAAAGCACACCTTGTTGTGTGGTATAACTTACAAAAAATCTTATTCACACCAAGTTGATAATAACATACCATTAGCATTAGAATAATAAACATGGTTAACAAAAGTTCTATAGTTGGCAAGGTCATTGCTGTGCCTTATATTAGCTAGTGGCATTTCACGATAAACTCACTTTTTTAATCAAAAAATCCTAATCCAGAGGATTATAGACTTTTAAATGTGAAACTTTTTTGGTAGAAACAATCAGAGGAAGCAACTAAACAGATATGAAACAAACAGAAGCATATATTTTTTCTAGTTTAACCGTTAGCATAGCCATTTTTATTTCTTACTTTCCAGCATATGTCAAAGTCACTCAGTCAAGAAGTTTATGCTCTCCTAAACCTGTATTGTTCCAAGAAAAAAACATTAAACTAAAGCACTATGCAAAGCCAGGCTATAAGGAACTAGCAAAATGTGTTTCCCTGATGCAGAGAACATAAAAAACAAAAACAAAAAAATCCCCCAATGGGAGTAAATTGATAAAATATGAACCACATGAAACTAACCAAGGCAGAAAACTCTAAACCTGACCAGAATTCATTATCCACTCTCCCATCCCTGACAGCACATGGGCCTTTATGCCCACTACTAATGGAAATCATTAACACCACTTTCAAAGAAACACAACTACTAACTTCTCTGCAATAGTCTTCTTCTTAGCGTATGCACAATGTGCCTCAGGTGGCATGTGACAGGGATTCATCACTGAATTTGGTCCACTGGTTGGATCATTAGCTTCCCCGGCCCGGATACTGACGGGAAGTGTGACGTGAACACTGATCTATACCCCTACCCACCGGAACTATTGCTTAATCTCCACATTTCCATTCTTAGGCAAAATTGTTGAAAAAGCTCCACACTCCAACAGCTAAGTGCTTCACAAATCATGCTCCAGAGCACTGCACAGCATGAACATAGTGTTGGTAGCACTAGAAGACAACCTCCGTATGGCTATAAAAACAGGCTGTATCTTCACACTCATTCTTCTAGACCTCTCTACAGTATTCTGACTTGGTAATTCACAAGGTATCCAGCATACATAATACAATGGAAGTAGATGGTGCGGTGTTAACATGGCTCCAATTATTCCTTTCTAGCAGAACCCAGAGAGTGGTGATGAGTAGCTACTCCTTTCCTATGTACAGACTTTCATCTGCAGGAAAAGGGTTTTCTACCTTGTTTCCCAGAGTAATCGGCCTGAGCCCTCATTGCAACAAGGGCAAGAGATTAATAGTGTTTCGAAAAGGGTTTGGCATTTACATGGGCTCAGCCATGCAAATACTTATGCAAGTATCTTGACTTATCAGTGGAATTACTCACATGAGTAAAGTTACTCATCCATGTAAGTGCTTGAAGGATCAGGCTCTAAGGTTCTTCATGTTCTACTGCCTGCACTAAACTTGCTGATTGTTTCATTCTGCAGTTCTCAGTCACACAGCTTTTCCATTGATTTAAAAGAGCTCGTGTGTCACTTGGCGACACTGTATAGTAGGGGATGAATCATGTCTGGTCCTCCCTCCGCACCCCCTCGATCTTCTAGAGTGATAGGGAAGGAGACTAGTCAAGTGTGCAGACCACAAAATTAACAGAACAGTTAGTCTTTGATGTCTCATTCACTACTTTGTCAGAGACATTGTAAGAAAGCCAGAATTAGGTAGTTGGCTGAACTTAGGCAAACTGGCTAATTCAGTATATTGCAAATAGAGGTTTTAATTCAGAAGGCCTGCAGAATATAGTGTAACAATCATTACAAATCTGAGACAGAAGCCTAATTTTTACTCTTGAACTTAACCAACATTACCAGCCATTGTTGGCTTGACCATATTTAAAAAACATGCATAAATGTGGTTAACTACATTATGGGCATAATGGCAAAAAGATAGCAGCATTTACGAGTCACAGGTTCTTTCCTTCTTCTATAAAGGCTTGGATTCATAAGCCCAGGACTCTCTGATGTATGCCAGACTCTGCTACAGAGATGATATATGAACTTGGGTGGTCATTTAACTTCTCTTGCCTCTGTAAAATGGGGATAATTCTGAATATTCAACTGTTCTAGCTAAAGGAAATTCAAAAATACTACAGTGAATTCAAACATCAGGGCTAATACAGGATGCATGTTTAATGGAAGCCAATATACTTCTGATATAGGGATGTTTGAGACTCAATTCACATAATGTCAGTAAAATGCCTTGACATCCTCAGAGGGAATACAAAGTGCAAATATTATAATTAGCATCAATTTAAATTTCATTATCTTCTCCTACAGTAATCTTGAGCATGAGCTGTGACTTGGGAGTCATATATCCCTCGATAGAAGTATGCTCTCTTGTGACTTTTTTTTAACTGACCTTCTGTTCGGGTCCTGGAGGAAGTTTATGGTCTAAGCAGGACCTATCACAGCATTTCCCTCTATTTGGAGTGAGGATCCTGTAAAGCAGTGGTCCCCAACCTTTTTTGTCTGGTGCCCGCCAGACGACGAGCTACGGAGGACCGTGGCGGCGGATGAGCATTTCGGCAGCGACGCCTCTGGATGCTGCTGCTTCTCGGCGGATGCTCGTCCGCCAGCCAGTACATGGGTGCACTTAGACGCCCCGGCGGGTGCCATAGCGCCCGCAGGCACCGCGTTGGGGACCCCTGCTGTAAAGTATCCTCTGAGTATCCTCAATTCCCATTGACTTTATTGGGACTTGAGAGCACTTAGCACTGTGTAGGCTTAAGCCCTTTGTTCCTCACTTTCATCTCAACCCTGATAGTCAAATTTGGGAACTTGGGAGCAGATGCAGTTCATTCACCCCCCACCTTGCCCCCTCAATGGGAATCTTGAGATTACCACTGCAACACTATGCCCGATTCAGCACCATCTCTTGGATGTCATCCTGAACTTCCTGACATTCTCCCATAATACAGCCTGCCTCATCTGAAGAAACACCATGGGAATGGTGAACTGATCTGCTGTGAAATCTTATGTCCATTCTAACCATTTCTTTAAAAACCTACACATTCATATTGCTTTTCTATGGTCACTCACTAGACTTTCCATCAAGAAGAAGAATTCTTCCCTAATGACCTCTAATCATCTTATGAGGTTATATATATAATCAGCTTTTCCTATGATTTTGCCTCATGGGTGCTCACTCCAGTTAGTATAGGACATTAGCCATCAGTGGACTAACTAGCACTGGATGAAAGTGATTTAACTTATTGCCATTACCTAGATAAATTGCCCTGTATCTTTACAGTGTTGAGCAGTGATTTGGGAGTTCCAGTAGCAGCACTGGGATGGAAAGCTGTTGGAAGTCTGTTACATGAAGGTCTGGAATTATTGGACTACTCCTATCTGCGCTATGTAAGCACTTTTAGAAGATGCTGGAGCTTGTTTCTTTACATACATTATATATTTTCCATGCCAATTTTAGACCCTAAAAGAAAGGGTTTGAGCCAAAGCCTCCAACGGGAGTCTTTCTGTTGAGCCCAATGGATCAACCCCTCACCTACCTTACACAAAAAGCTTAGGGAAAGGTTGTAGTCCAGCTTTCACAACCACAAACAGTAGCCCAGGGCCATAGGGTGACCCCTTATTAACTTGAACTGGCTAGCCATATTGCTATTTGCAATTGGGAAGGGGAAGCAAACTCCACAAAGCCACTATGTTCCCATCCTCACCATGCGGGTACATGGGAGTGGACAGGGTGAGGAGAGGAAGGGAAGCCTTAGCTCCACCCCCCCAGTACACCGGTCAGTACTGTAGTTGTGACAGCCCGTTGGCAGACGTACACTGCACTGGGTATTGACCTGGAGCAGTTTACTCCTTCCATGGAGCAGCAGGGAGACTGGGGTAGGTTGTGACTAACCAAGTCACAATCTCCTTCACAGGCTGCTCCAGGGTCAGCACAATATTGTGTGTTCCCGTTCTCAGGGCAGACTCATGACCTAGCTGTTATTCTGTAGTTTGGGCAATAGTTTATAGCTATAGATACACATTGTTTTTTAAGACAGCCTCTACTTCTGTGTGCAGGACCATTTGGGCTTCAGTGGAAGTTGAGCGTGGCCAGCACCTCCAGGAGCTGTTCAGGATCTTGTGTGATCAAGCTCCAAAGCTATTTTCACATCAAGGGGGCTGCAACTCTGATAGCTGACTTATAAAGATCCTTTCTGAATAAAAATGATATCCATGAACATCTCGGAACAAGAGCCCACTTTTCAAAGCACCGCAGTCTGTAAACAGCCTAGGTACAAATCTTATATTCTGATAAATAGGATGCTTTAAAATAGCACTAGTCATGCTTTGTGCCTCCACTGTTTGGAATGCAGGCACGTGTCGTTTGGAGGCAACCTGCAGAGCCCGTGCTCTGAGCTTTGTCCTATTGGTGTACTTCACATTTAAAGTGTGGTGATGTGCATTTTTTAAAACATTTGTTGTCCTGAAAGTCCTTATATACATGGAAGCAGCAGCATTCCTCCCAAGACGATATTAGAGCGGAACCACTCCCCAATTTTATTTCTATTTTAGATTAAAGCTGCTTTGAGTTTTAAAAACCTAAAAGATTTTGTCTTGTTTTGAACAGGAAATTACTTTGCACCCCAATATGACTAAGAATGCCTACAACACAGAACTTAATCATACTGAGAGCTGGTACCCTCAGTCGAATACACACCAAAGCAGTCATAATGAAGCACCAATGTATAAGAGAAAAATACAATAACAGCACTTCAAAAATGGTAACATATGTTTAAATTACTAAAAAAGGGTGCATTATATATCTTATCCGTTAATGTCTTTGTTTAACAAAATATAGGAATTCTACCTATCTGTGTCCTATAGAATATATACATTATTCCTTTTAGTACCAATAATTTGAAGTAAAGTTCTGGTTTTTGTTTTTCATTTTTATTTTTTTGTGGGGGTGCAGAAAAAGGTATATAACGTACTCTTGAAAATCTCTGAAGGATTTTGATAAGTGCAGAATAATAGAAAACCCAAATTGGTCTCTTTAAGGCCGAGAAAGAGATACAATGTAAATAAAATTTACATTTACTTCAATTAGAATGTACTGTACATTATTGGTAAAGTTTGGGTGGCAGGTACAGCTGATGTATATGTGTTTATATTTGTGCCTATGACAGATCTTCAAAATTAAAGCAAGCCCCTGAAACAATCGGAAGGTCTACTGTCAGTTATGAAATCCTCTAAAGATAGTTCTAGGATCCTTCAAGTTGAATATCCCCATTTCACCCCTACATTACAGTGGTGACATATGTTTATGTTATTACACTATAGACATGTCCTTCTGACATGCTAGGAGTTAATGTTTCTGGTTTCCAAAGAAAAAGAATGGCCTCTGGTTACCAGCTAACCAGTATAATGTGGCATGTTAATGCTGCTGGGAAATTATATGCATCGCTAATATACTTCTTACACTAAGGCCAATATTTTCTTTAGGTCTGGCATTTATGTTGTACATTTTTACACAAACGGCTCTGTAAATTCTTTTACATTATTTCTTCCATAAATCAGATCTAAGAATACTTTGGGTACCACAGTTACATACAATCCTTTTTGTAGAATTCCATTTAAAGGTCAGCTATGCTTGTTAAGATTTTTAAGGTGTCTGTTCCATTTAAATCGAGTTAAAAAAATGGAATGGAATCTACTACGAGAGAACAATCCCACATAAATGAAAACCATGTGCAAACGTTCAATAGGCCAACTATGTAAAAATGTGTTATATACTGTGTTTATATGTATTTTATTCACAGACAAGGTTTGTATTAGGATTATATTGATTTCCTGGTGCACATGAATGTTAACTGTGCCATAGTACCATTGTGTATATGTTAAAACCCTTTCTCTAGATTTAAATATAGACATCTATAACATGGAAAGTTGACTGCTTCTTTCAAAAGATGATTTTAACGTATACTTGATTGATAATCTATTTTGATTGGAGATCCATACTGGTAACCAGATTTATTTGCAGATGGCCCCTACATATAACAGACCAAATCAACCTCCCAGATCTGAAAACCTCTGAATTTTGGCTCCAGATCCGAATTTTATAGCACTGGAACATCTTTAATCGGAAATGCTGGCTGTTAAATTGCACCCCAATAAGATCATTTCCATCAGACCCAGATTGTGCAGTGTCTAATTTCCTAGTACCTGAGTGAGTTCACAATCTGGAGGAGAGTAAGTAGGCTGAGGCTAAATCCAAAGATCAATGAGGTGACACAGGGAAAGAGCTTGAAGATACTACAAGGATGGGCCTGATCAAGCAAAACACTTAAGTATGTGCTTAATTTAAGCACGTGAATAATCCAATTTGATGAGACTACTTACATGGTTACAGACAAGCAAATGCTTAGGTGCTGTGTGGGATCAGGGACCCAGTTCTTGTCCCATTATTGAGAGATCTTGACTGCCCTATGTTTAAGAGTTTTACAACCTGGGAGAAGCTCACTCTCTTCCTGGGATCCCAGGCAGCACAAGTGGCTAATAGCCCCTTTTTTCATCTGCATCTGATTAGACCTTGTGACTTTTCCTCCCCATAATCTGGTCCCAGGCTTGCATAACTCCTAGATTACATTAATGCAGAACCCTTGAAGACTTCACAGATGCTACAGAACACAGCATTGTGTTAGGTGCTATCATCTGTAGGGAGCACATTACATAACTTCTCCTGGAATAGCACTAGCTCTTACTTGTATCTCAGTGCAATTCAGAGGCATCACCTGGGTATCTGAGTGACTGTCTTTCTCCTCATGTGCCAAAAATGCATCAGAGGCATTTGATCTATCAGGCTAAAGAATGAACAGCTGGTTACAGGAGTTCTCAGCGTAGGGCCCTTGTCTCAGGCATTGGCTCTCCCTCTGAGTCCCAAAGAGCCAGAGGCCATTGACCTTTTCTTTTCTCAAGCCAATCATTTGACTAGGAAGGTAGTCTGGGAGATGGGTGTGATTGTTGATTGCAAGAAAATATTTGTGGAGAATCTTCTTTCCCTTATGCCGTTTAACTAAGCAGCAATCACGAATATTGTATTTAATTTTTCTGCACACATCCTAAGATGTGCAGTATAGAAGATAAACTTTATTAACAGAAAAAAATTGATGGTACCAATGATGCATTTGCTGCATACCTCTCACAACTGGTTAGCAGAGGCACTCAGCATACAAACTTGTGCTTCACTCCATTTTCATTTTTGCCTTGATGATTGCTTTTAAATATAAATGACTAAACGTGGTTACAATACAGCACATTTTTGGTTTCCATTTGTCGATTTTCAGCCAAATATGAAAGCCCACATCCTAGCTAAATAAAACAAATCAAATGAAAGCATTATCCCCTTTCATAGAAAGTGCTGTAACTTGGAATTAAGGGCTTTGTTTCTCAAATAAACTGAAGAAGAAGAAATACAGCTGAGTACAATTTAGAACTTGATTTTCAAACCAAGTCTCTGTTTTTTCAGGCAAAAGTTGCACCTGTATTGACTTGCCAGGAAAAAGCCTGAATAAACTGTGAGCACAAATATGGAGATTTTGAAAATCATGCTCTATTTTCCATACACAACATTCTGACCATGCTATTTCCCTTCCTTCATTACTAGCAGTCTATTCTGGTGATGTAGAAAAAGGTGACCAAACTTCTCATAGAATGTAGCTCGATGTAGCAATGAGAACCAACCCAAAAAAACAGATTGAGCATTGATAAATTAGGTCAAATAGAGATCAGAATCCAAACTTTGGACCAGCTCCTCAGCCAGCATAGATCAGCATAACTTTAATAAAGTCAATGGAGCTACAGCTAATTCCACTAGAGAGGATCAGGCCCTTCATCACTAAAACAGGCTACACAAAACACCCTGGATATTAAAATCCTGGGCCAGATCCTCCACTGGTGGAAAATGGCATAGCTCCATGTCTTGGGATTGTCTCTCAAAAAATGGAAGGCCCACGCAGTTAGATCTTCAGTTGCTGGAAACAGATGTGGCTCAATGGACTGTAATACAGCTACAATGATTCTACTCACTGAGATCTGACCTGTAACCTTTGGAAAGGACATATTTGGGTCCAAACTCTGCTGCTTGGGCCCTTCTCTTTTTCAATGTTACCACTTGCTACTGGAAAGATTTTGGAATATTTGAAGAACACTGATAGAAACACAGTGTGACAAAGTCAGTGCTAACAGATATAAGAGAGTGGTGAGGGCAGATAGATCAACCCTAGAATGGTGAAGGCCCTGTTCCCTATGAGCTGAAAAAAGATTACCTCAGGTTAATGAGAGGCACTTGAGGCCTGTTAAGGGCTGCCAGTGACCTTCAAAAACCCTTCTCCTGGTGAGTGAGAGGAGTGGAGATGAGAGAGGAGAGACAAGCTGCAGCAGTGGCAGTGGCAGCAGGAAGGAAAGGCTTCCCCTGAGTGGAATGCTGTCTCTCTTCCCTATAGGTAAAGCAACTATTCAAACAACTGCTTGAGGAAAGACTGACAACAAGGACCAGCATAGTAACATAACGCCCCAGAGAGGGGGCAGGGAAAAGTATTTGTTTGGGGGTGGGTTGTTTTGCTTAAGAGAACTTCTTGGGCCTACCCTGAGGCCCACCATGTAAACAGGGAAAATAAAACCAGAGTGAAGAGAAAAACTCTCTGAAGTCAGACTGATTTACTACCTACCACCCAAGGGAGAAGTGCTGAAGCACACAAGGTATCCAGCCACAACAGAAAATGCACCACTAGGAGTGTTTTCCCTATTGTATAAAATTGTTCTGGGAAGTCCTCATTTCAAAATAAAGCTTAGAGAACAGATGGAAACATCACAGGAATTGATGTACAAGTGTTGATGATTAATCAATGTTAAGAATAATTATTTATGATAAAACTCGTCATATGATTTAGCAATTGATAAGTATGTTTCCAAATCACCACCTGTGTTAAGACTTTACCACATAAGCCCTGTAAGCTCACCTCTAAAAGCAACCTCTTACTTTGTCATTCTTCTGTTCAAATTGTAAATTCTTTTACTTGCAATGTTTCTTTTGTTTTCTTGAACCTGTATTTAACAATTACTACTTGAGCTAAATAATAAATCAACATTTCCTACTTCCTCTGCTATATGTGTGATGTTTACAAGTTGAAACCTCCCATATGGGAAATGTATTACTTGATGGAGAGCTAATAAATGCAATGGTTTTCCCTTTCATTTATAAAAGAGTGTCAAATAGCTGCCAAACTAAAAAGAAATAAACTCTTAAGTCTGGTTAAGAATACAGTGGCAGTACTGAGTCTGCCCTTCAGAAAAAAAATGATATATGGTGTATATTAACTTTTTCATATGTTGTCCATGTTATTTTAACATTTAGTGCCAATACGCCTCTGTTTTGACTATTTCATTAATGAGGACAATTCATGCTGTGATACCATGGATGTTCCAATGACAGGTTCCAGAAATGGAATGAGGTGCTGATTGATACATCCTTATGCACTGTGTTCACATTTTAGGGCCAGGCAAAGTTCAAGATGCTTCATTTCTCCATATCTGTTTTGCCTATCCAAAATTAAAGAACTAGGATGTAGGCTTTCAATGGAATTTCACTTAGTGTTTCCCTAAGTGCAGTATTACATGATTCTCCAGTATTCCACTGAAGTATCTTTGCTCTGTGCTGAGCTGAAATAGCTGCCTTGGATGGCATTACGGTCTGCAGTCAATCAGCAAGAGGAAGCATTGCACTGAGCTCCAATGCAGTACTTCATCCACTGCAGGTGACACTGCATATAGACAAATTATGTCAGTGTTGCGGAGGGTGGCGCATGTGGAGAGAGAAGAGGGAACAGAGAAGAGATAGCAGTATATCTCCAATACTGATGTCTTTGTTTGCATTTGCTTCATCCCTCTGCTCTGCTTTTTTTCTGAACTAAATTGTAGGACAGTTGGTAGCACCCTCAGAAAACATAAAAGATAAGCAAGGATCCCATGGTGTGAAGTGGTGAGTCCCACAAGAAGGGGCAGTGTATGCAATCCAAATACTTGATACAAAAATGTTTTCCTAAAAATTTGGGTTCCCCAGATCAGCTGGTATTTGGGAATTTATTTTATTTTATTTAAGGTTGCACATCCTTAATAATAAATGAGTTAGGTTTAAAAGCCCCAGTTTATTATGTCTTTTGAAAACGGCTAAGCCACAGCAGCTGTCTGGATAGCAGCAGCATGTCCACTCTATGCTCAAAGGTTCTATGCTGGCGATTCATACAGAAGTATTACTATTCTAGTACTGATAGTAATAAACACTAGGTTTAATTTTAAATGGGGCTTAAAAATCCATTTCCTTCCCTCACCATTTGCTATTTATTTTTCAGCTACTCACTATTCCTGGAGAGTTGGAAAAATCTTAAACATTTCAACACTTAGCCATACTGTTGAAAACTTTATCTTTAACAGCATAATATTTCTGAATTAAAGTTTCTTGTCCGGAACTGACTAGGTAAATACATACCATGTATGTATATTTTTCTTTTCAAACTTCTATTTTAATGTAGGTCTTTCAGTTTCAAATCACCAATTTCTATCATCTGCATCAAGGCTGAGGGACAGTAAAGGAACAAGTTTTTAATGCCAGCACTCCCACTTCCTATATCCCACTCTCTTGAATGGCCCTTTGAGCAGCTTTTGGGCTTATGAGAATAATTACAAATAAAATGTTTTTCATCTGGATGCTGGTTTATAATACATATGAGTTCCAATTCTGAGACCAGGCAATGCTTATAACTAACTGAGTAAGACTGATTCTCAATTTTGTGAGACCCCCTTAAACTCCTCTGGATCAGGCTACCAGCAACTCCCTTGGTGTAAGGACAGTCCCTAGGTGGCGTAGGGGTCAAGGTGTTTCAGAGATGAGGGGAAGGAAGCTTTGGTGGAGAGCTGCTGAGCTCAGGGTGTTCTCAGCTGACAGAACAGCCCTTTGATGGGATAGGCAGCCAGACATAAGTTAGAGCAGGCTGCTCTTACCTATAGACTCCTACTGTGATTTGATGGGTGGGTGAAAAGACCTATTTGTGCACCAACTAAGTTTCTCTTTCTAATCATTTTGAGATGAAGTACAGAAGCCATGGAGGGGAACTCTTTAGAAGAATAATACAATTGCCTGAGAGGCTGCAGAAAGAAAAAGGGCAATCAGTCTTTCAGCTGTAAATCGTCAAGGTAGACTGTTAATACAAAGAACATAAGAACGGCCATACTGGGTCAGACCAAAGGTCCATCTAGCCCAGTATCCTGTCTTCTGACAGTGGCCAATGCCAGGTGCCAGAGGGAATGAACAGAACAGGTAATCATCAAGTGGTCCATTCCTTGTTGCCCAATCCCAGCTTCTTGCAAACAGAGACTAGGGACACCATCTCTGCCCATCCTAGTTAATAGCCATTGATGGACTTATTCTCCATGAATTTATCTAGTTCTTTTTTTAACCCTGTTATAGTCTTGGCCTTCACAACATCCTCTCACAAGGAGTTCCACAGTCTGACTGTGAGTTGTGTAAAAAAATACTTCCTTTTGTTTGTTTTAAACCTGCTGCTTATTAATTTCATTTGGTGACCCCAGTTCTTGTGTTATGAGAAGGAGTAAACAACACTTCCTTATTTACTTTCTCTACACCAGTCATGATTTTATAGACCTCTATCATATCCCCCCCCCTTAGTCGTCTCTTTTCCAAGCTGAAAATTCCCAGTCTTACTAATCTCTCCTCATATGGCAGCCGTTCCATAGCCCTAATCATTTTACCTTTTTTTGAACCTTTTCCAATTCCAATATATCTTTTTTAAGATGGGGCGACCTCATCTGCATGCAGTATTCAAGATGTGGGCGTGCCATGGATTTATATAGAGGCAATATGATATTTTCTGTCTTATTATCTATTGCTTTCTTAATGATTCCCAACATTCTGGTCGCTTTTTTTGACTGCCACTGAACATTGGGTGGATGTTTTCAGAGAATATCCACAATGAGTCAAAGATTTCTTTCTTGAGTGGTAACAGCTAATTTAGACCCCATCGTTTTATATGTACAGTTGGGATTATGTTTTCCAATGTGCATTACTTTGCATTTATCAACACTGAATTTCATGTGCTATTTTGTTGCCCAGTCACCCAGTTTTGAGAGATCCCTTTGTAGCTCTTCGCACTCTGCCTGGGACTTAACTATCTTAAGTAGTTTTGTATCTGCAAATTTTGCCACCTGCCTGTTTAACCCTTTTTCCAGATCATTTATGAATATGTTGAATACGACTGGGCCCAGTACAGACCCCTGGGGGAAATAACTATGTACCTCTCTCCATTCTGAGAGCTGACCATTTATTCCTACCCTTTGTTTCCTATCTTTTAACCAGTTACCAATCCATGAGAGGACCTTCCCTCTTATCCCAGGACTGCTTACTTTGGTTAAGAGCCTTTAGTGAGGGACCGTGTCAAAGGCTTTCTGAAAATCTAAATTCACAATATCCACTGGAACCCCCTTGGCCACATGCTTGTTGCCCCTTTCTTTCACATATAGTGCCACTCCCCCACCAGCACGACCTGTTCTGTCCTTCCGATATATTTTGTACCCTGGTATTACTTTGTCCCATTGATTATCCTCATGCCACCAAGTTTCTGTGATGCCTATTATATCAATATCCTCATTTAATATAAGGCACTTCAGTTCATCTCTCTTATTATTTAGACTTCTTGCACTGGTATATAAGCACTTTAAAAACTTGTTACTTTTTTGCTGTTTCCCATTACATGATGTAATTGAATGAGACTTTTTTTCATTTGACTGTTTCTCATCAGATCCTACCTGTATTTTATCATCTTCCATATTCTCCTCCTTACTAGGACATAGGGAATCTCCATTTATAGATCCTCCCCTAAGGGATGTCTCTATCCGAACCATGTGCTCCTCCGCACCTGTCAGCTTTCCCCCAGCCCTTAGTGTAAAAACTGCTCTAAGACCTTTTAAATTTTAAGTGCCAGTAATCTGGTTCCATTTTGGTTTAGGTGGAGCCCATCCTTCCTGTATAGGCTCGCCCTTTCCCAAAAGTTTTCCCAGTTCCTAATAAATCTTAGCCCCTCCTCCCTACACTATTGTCTCATCCACACATTGAGACCTTGCCATTCTCCCTGTCTAACTAGCCCTGCACATGGAACTGGAAGCATTTCAGAGAATGCTACCATGGAGGTCTTGGACTTCAATCTCTTACCTAGCAGCCTAAATTTGGCCTTCAGGACCTCTCTCCTATCCTTCCCTATGTCATTGGTACCTACATGAACCACGACCACTAGCTCCTCCCCGGCACTACACATAAGTATATCTAGATGCCTCGAAAGATCCACAACCTTTGCATCAGGCAGGCAAGTCACCATGCAATTCTCCTGGTTATCGCAAACCCAGATATCTATGTTTCTAATGATTGAATCGCCCATTACTACTACTACCTGTCTCTTCCTAATAATTGGAGTTCCCTCCCCTGGAGAGGTATCCTTAGTGAGAGAAGATACCACATCATCATCTGGAAGGGAGGTCCCAACTATGGGATCATTTCCCTCTGCTCCAGTTGGATGTTCTCCTTCCCTGAGACTTTCATCCTCCTCAAATATGGTCCCCTTCCCATTCTTGTTCATTCTATAAAGCCTATCAGTATTTTATTCTCCATCATACACTTTGCCTCAGTATTATCTTGGTAGCATCCCTCTCTGACTCCCAAACTAAGAAACAGGACTAAAGCAATGTGGGGTTCATACCCCACAAGCGATAGATAGCAGCTCCTTTTAATGATAAAGTCATGGGTGAATCCAATTCACTATACCTGACGGCTTTGGCCAATACACCACCTCCAATTCATTGTAGTGTTATGACTAGACCTGGCTGAAATTTTTTTTTTTTTTTGGTCTAAGTTCATGTCTACACTAGGGGATTGTCTACACTTAAAATGCTGCAGCAGTGAAGCTGCACCGCTGAAGCTGCACCACTGTAGAGCTTCAGTGAAGACGCTACTTATGCCACCGGGAGAGGATCTCCCATCAGCATAGGTAATCCACCTCCCCAAAAGATGGGAGAATTCTGCCATTGACCTAGCACTGTCTACACAAAGTGCTAGGTTGGTTTAACTGCGTTACTCAGGGATGTGGATTTTTCACCCCCCTGAACAACATAGTTATACTGACCTAATTTCCTAGTGTAGACCAGTCCTAAGAGTGCTTTACTAGTATTGGAATGATACTATACTGGCAAAGCACTCCTACTGGAGATGCAGCTATACCTGAAAAGCTTTGATTTGGATTTGTATAGTAAAACCACCCCCCAGCTATACCGGTAAAACAAGCTGTACTGGTAAAAGTGCTGCTTTGTCAGTATAGGTGCATCTATTCTAGAGACTTCTGCCAGCACACTTATGTCAGTCAGTGATCACACCCTTTTCACGCAGCTAACCAACATAGCTGTGCTGGCAGAAGTCTGTAGTACAGACTTAGCCTAACATTCTGACAAAGAATGGCTTTGAAACCATTTTTCACAGAAAATTTTCATTTTTTTCCCTCTACCAAAAATTTCAAGCCAAAAAGGAAGAAAAAATATTGTTTCATTTTGAAAATTTTAATTTTAGAGTTTTTTTGGGATTCTTCCCACCCCTTTCATCTCTTACTTAATTATTTTCCCCATGGGAATTAAAAACCTAAGGCCTTGTCTACACTGGCACTTGGTCGGCAAAACTTTAGTCGTTCAGGGGTGTTAAAAAAACACCTCTCCGAACGACAAAAGTTTTACCGACGAAAAGCACCGGTGTGAACAGCGCTTTGTCGCCGCTGCCGCTCGTGGGGGGTGGAAGTTTTTTGTCGTCAGGAAAGCTCTCTCCTGCCGACAAACAGCAGCTACACTGCGCACCTTTTAGCGGCACAGCTGTGTCGTGAAAAGCTTCATAGTGTAGCCAAAGCCTAAGTGAAAGTGCGAGGTTTTTCTCTCTCTCTTTCACTCAAAAAGTGAGAGCCAGGGAAACCAAAAAACTGAAACACACTTTTTTTTTAAATAGAAAATGACAAAATTCTAACAAAACAGACTCTTTATTTCTTCCAATAATTTTTGCAAAAATCAAATTTCAACCAGCCCTTTTTGTGGCTCATTACTGGGGGGGGGGGGAGTGGACATATATCATTGGGTCCCTCATTATTAACGAGTAGCTTTACATTTAATAAACCCAATTAATTGCTGGAATAATTCCCATTGGTTTCAATTTAATTACACAAAGGATTACTTTGAATCAACTTGTCTAAACAACGTGATCTAATCTATTGAAGGTTATAAAAAGCAATAGCTTCTTGAAATTATTGTTTTACTGAATTTGGCTTAGTCTATAATGAATCTCAGTAAGACAACAAATATGTAGCTTCTTATAGTACTCAATATCTTAAAATACATAACAAAAATCTGGTACCCAAAAATACTAATCCTACGTTATAACGGAGAAACCTACAGCGTCTAAAACAGAATGGTTTTGTGAGATGATTATGGATTACAAGAATTAATCTGACTTTGGCAATTATTTTTTAACTACAAATAAATTTGTATAATTGGTCTATTTTGACTTCTACATTCAACTATTTTGTTTTAAGGTGGTAGGAATTCAGAATGAACTTCTCCAATTTTTAAGAACTTGGTTTGCATCAAAGTCTGAAAAAGAGAAACAGGACACTAAATGTTCTTTCCCTTGATACAATTATAATGTTTTTCAATAACCGGTCTTCATTTTGTATACATGATTGTGACTAGAGCTGTGATTAAATCGACAAATGATTTCATCAGTGCTTTCAAGAGAGATTAAAACTCCGTCGCATCATTTAAACGTTTATGGAATTGGTCTAAAGCATTTGATAATCTTGTCTCTGATTTCTTATGACACACTATCTCAGGTTGCGTTTGGGAATCAAGTCTTTTCTCGGTTGGTTAAGTCACCAAATGCAATATGTTAAATTTGATGGTCTTGTGTCTCAGTTTAAGTCTGTCCCCAAGGCTCTATTTCAAGCCTAGTTGTGTTTACATAATACAGGAATAATGTAACACGTGATACAAAGCTTAAATTTCATTTTTGTGCTGATGATACGGGTTTGTATAATACTGATTTAGATATTTCTCCTTCTATTTCAACTGTACAGTTACATTTTGAAATTCACCAGAGGACTTCATAACTTAAAACATGTATTAATAAAAAGAAAACAAAATGTAAGATTTTCTAAAACAACAACCAAAAGACAAAAGTTAGCAGAACGAATCATAATTTAAGAATTGCACTTTAGCTATTGCCCTCCCAAGTAATTGGCAGCATCCAAATTCCCTTATATTTTCTCTTTATTTTACACAATTAATGTGTCAAAATCTGGCTCAACTATATGTGGTCAGATACAAAAGCAACATGCACTCACTGATCAACACCCAATCAAACAACATAGTGCCTAAAATCAGCTTTAAATCTATGTAGAATCCTACTGTCTTTTTAAAAGACGGTTTCAGTCTGTTTTGTATTGTATTCATTTCAGAGCTGTTATAGTGCTATATAATTTTGAGGTTCAGACAGCTGATGTGTATAGTATCATTTACACTCTAATCACAGCAGATTAAATTCTCATAGAAGGTACAGGTACAGTTGTAAATTATAATATGCACAAAACTATTTGCTTTTACTTTGTGCGGGGCACATCTGTAATGTGCAATATTGCTACAATTCAACATTGTCCTGACGAGTGCTGGGTTTTGCCAGGAAAAATATCTTAATGGTTTCCATTGGAAATCACAGTAGGATGTTAAAGATCGTCATCTAACAAACACACATTTTATAAATATTTTGGAACCAAGAGAAATTAAAACTTCAAAAAAATTCTAGGGAAAGATTAGTAGCTACAAGCTCAGGGGAAAAACAATCTGTCCCCATATATGTACCTGTGTGTATGAATTTACCATATAGAGTTGTGAAAGGAATGGTGGTGCCAAGGGACAAACAGTAGGAATTTGCAGCCTCCTGATGAGCCTGCCACCAAACTGCCATGTTGTGAAGAGGGGAAATTATGGCTGGTTTAGAAGTGTTTTTAAAAAAATTATGAACAGACTCTTTGTACATGGACTATGTTCAAAGATGTTTTTGCAAACAACAACAAAAAAGAGGCTTTTCAAAGTCTCAAAGGTAGCCACAAGGTTACATCCCTCAAAAATCCAAGGTAGCATTTGTGAAATTGCATATATACATACATAGGGATTATGGCACTGATTCAGCAAAGCATTTAAGCATATGCTTAATCCCATTGACTTCAATGGGATTTATGCATGTTGAAGTGCTTTGCTGAATAGGGACTGGATTACTCTCACATGCTCAAGAGTTAAATATATGCTTAAGGCCCTTTTATGCTGAAGGCCTTCATTCACCAAGGTACTTAACCAAGTGAGTAGTCCCACTAAAGTCAATGGGCCTATGCACATGTTTAAAATTATACCTTGCTGACTCAAATCTCATATCATTGGCTGCAGGACAGCCTCCAGGAATTTACAATTTCTTTTCAAATAAATAAATAAAAATAAAAGTAATACGAATGTTATGAAATAAAGATCCAAAGTTTAAATTTCAAGTCATGCCATATGCCCTGTGCAGGGGCTTCAGAAGAGTGTGGTTGATGTTTATGTACTACAATACTTAGACACAACAAGAAAAGCTTGTTAAATAGTTAAATCTTTCAATTTGCTTGCTTTTGTCAGTTTCTGCCACAGCCAGACTGTTTTTTATGTCAAGTGTGTGTTGCACCTGTTACTTTTACACTATGATTGAACACATCAAAATTTTCTTGTTACCTAACTTCAGAAATGAAACTTAAGTAAACAAGCCATTTAGCCTGGCATTTTCAAAGGAGTGTATGAGAACTGGGTGCCCAAATTCCATTTCATTTCACAGGGATTTGAGTGTCCAACTCCTTCAGACTGCTTTGCAAACCATGCCTTAACGTAGGTTAGGTACATTTAGGCCTGCGGGTCATTTATCAAGAAAGTAACCATCTGAGCCCTACTTTCAAAAAAAAAAAAAAAACCCCACAAAAAAAACACCCCAAACCCCAATAAAAGGTGGTGTGTGGAGGACGGGAGTTAGGAGAGGGTTTAAGCGTCTTACATTCAATAATTTACATGTATCAACTTAACCTTATACTTGAATATGATGTTTTCCCAGTCACTACTTAATAACAACTTTATTGCTTCCCGTTAGAGGCCCCCACCACTGTCCCATGGCCTTTTACCAAAATTACACTTTGGCTCCCACACACCTTTCCACATCACGGATCTACCACTGGATCACTAATCAAGCAGTTGTATCCCTGAGCTGGTAAGAGTTCAGAAGGAATTCAAGACTACAAAGGTGTGATTTATGCTCTCAACATAATATTTTCGTAGGACATTATTAGGGGAATTGTGTCTGTCCAAACTAACTGTACTGATTTAATGACTCTAAAAATAATCTGCCACACACAGCTCACTTTCTCTGCAGGAAGGGGAGGTTTGAAAATGGGGTGTCTCACATTTTTCAGGATGTCTCCCAAACATGACTGGACTTGGCCCATTAATCCTAACAAGTAGCTTTTCATCCTTAAATTCAGTGTCACCTAAACTTTGTGGGGGAAGCTGCTGCCATTCTCATCACACAGTGGTATCAGGTAACACTGACACAACAAAGAATGCAAATATATTTGGCAACTACTGTCTTAGTAAATACCAGTAAGAAAGAAAATAACAGCAGTATTTGTAGGTTGACCTCATGTTGTTTTGAAACATAAGCACTTTCCACCCAAAGGGCAGAAGTCAAGGAGGGTTTGATTGTGGAGTCAAAATAGTCCTATCGCTCTGTTATTTTAGCCTCCCTTTCTTCCTCCTGATTACTCCACTCAACATAATCTACAGTGTTCAGTGATAAACTTGCTGGCACACAATTTATAGAGAAATAACACTTGTCTCTTTTTCAGCTCACTTATCTTTTTAAGCAGTCAAAGAAAAAACTATATATAGTGTCTCCCTGGCGTCTAGCCTTTTTTTTTGGGTACACAAGTGATACATCAATGTTTCACTGCAGGACAATAGAGAACCGTTATCCTTTCCACTTGAACATAATACATGCTTTTACACAGACCTAAAGGCAGCTAGTAATGCATGGTTGACTGTGTAAAGTAACTGCCAAGGGATAACAAGATCAAGATATCATAGAACAGTATTTTTGCTTTGCCCATTTCAAAGGGACCAAAGGCATTAACTTTATGCCATTAATTAATAATTGGTATCTCCTCAATGGTTTAAATAGAACAGGAGTAATTCCGGCAGCTGTAAAGAAATAAGTGAATCTGAGAATAGCAACTTTTCTTATAAAATTAGATACGCAGACATATAGCAATTTCTTAAAGTGTGGGGATGGTCAGAAAAATGACTAAGAAAGAACCTTCTTTCTCAAGAAAAATTCATGCAAAATGTGTCATAAATGCGTTCTGTGAAATTTTGCAGTAAATCACTCCCGCTACTGATGAGTCTTAACAACACAATTGTATACGTTTCCCCATAAAGGTAATAAGAATAATGATAACTAATATTTGTAGACGTTTATAGTACTTTAAGAATACTAGTTATGAAATAGGTAGGTAACATTATCCTCATTTTGCAGATGGGGAAACTGAGGCCCAGAAACAGTAAAGCCAATATTTTAAAATATGGTCACTCGTTTTTCAGCTGGACGGGCAAAAGAGACTGTACATCCACAACTGTAATTCCAATAAACGAGGTTTTAGAATCTGTCAGGGATAAAGGTGGTGATTGAAAAAGGACCTCATGGCTCCCAGATCTGTGCTTAATTCACTTGACCAAGTGACTTTTGAGGGAAATTAACACCTACCACCAACAAAGGCATTTTTTATTTGAAAGTGGGGTTCTAATTTTTTAACAAACATTTTGATAGAGGAAAAAATTCTCACTTTAAATTTCATCAAAAAATCTATAATTTTTGCAAAAGGCTCTCATTTTTCAATTTTTTGTGAACTTGACCAAAAGTAATTTTGGAGGAAAAAAGAAAGGCTTTTGCCCTAATTGTCTTATACTCGCCTCCATTCAGCTTCTTTTTCTCCATGTGTGTCCTTCAGTCGTATCTGTGACAAAACCAACTTTTTACAGAATCAATATGCAGTACCTATAGATAAGCAAGCTGCATTTTCCACATCATCATAAAATGTCTCACTAACAAAAATATCAGCTAAATTCTGATTTCAGAATCTTTATTGCTAGTGGTGATGCATGAGCCAGCAAGAATCTAGCACACTATCCCATCCCAGGCTGGAGTTACAGATCTGACTATTAGAAAAATCCTCTTTTTATAACCTGAAAATTGAATCAATTAGATATGGAGGATTCCTTTAGAATGCCCAATACACCTCTACCTCGATATAACGCGACCCGATATAACACGAATTCGGATATAAAGCGGTAAAGCAGTGCTCCGGGGGGGCGGGGCTGCGCACTCCGGTGGATCAAAGCAAGTTCAATATAACATGGTTTCACCTATAATGCAGTAAGATTTTTTGGCTCCCGAGGACAGCGTTATATCGAGGTAGAGTTGTATCTGGAATGATGTTAATGTATAATTCTTCTGAAGTACAAGAGGGAAATTTAACTTTTTTTAAAAAAAGATAACTAAGGTTGGTGGGGTGGGGGCTTTGTTGGTTTGTTTTTAATCGACCTGTTAATGAATAACTCCTGCTTGGTTTCAAAACCAGACTGGTTCACAATCTGTGGTCACCATCTGGAAGCCATCGAAGTCAGCCATTATAAAAATCAATTAAATAAAAGTTAGTGTGCAAGAGAAAGATGTCTGCTGGCTAAGAGGATGAAATTGAGCACTTTCTGCAATACTTTCTGCCACATAGGCCTCCTCCTACCTGCTTTTAATAGTTTTCTGACATAGAAGAAAGCACAAGATGAAATAAGGATAATGCTATCCTAAAACCAACAGTATAGAGACTGCACTGACAATCAGTGGCTTGACTTGGCTCTTACTCAATAGGAATGCCTGTGCTCGTGTGCTGGCCACATGGAGGCTATGTAACTGCAGCAGAGCTATGAAGCAATATCCAAGGGATCCATTTATATGTGTTTTTGAAGATGAGACAATTTATGAATATGAGAGTCCGTGGGGTGCATAGCAGTAAATCTGTGTGTGAAATGAATACACTGAGACTGAGTTAGGAAAAGCAACTGAATTGTTGTAATACTTAGAGCCTGACAAATGAATATCTCAAAGCTGCTATAGCAGAATAGGGTGCCAACGATATAAATCAAATACTGAATTACAATGATAACGAAAACTGTTTTCTAAAAAGTATGAGAAATGCTGATTTAATTCAAGCCTGAAACTCCTCTATTGTACAGAGTTGTTTTTCAAGCTAGTTTATGAGTCCCTCCTGTCTTGCAGTAATACTCTTTGGGATAAAGAACATGAGCTATATTTCATTATCACAGAGAACAAAATAATACATCAAAAGGCCAAAGAAAGGTAAATACCCACAAAATAGCCCCTAAAGTAGAACATCACTAACTTTCACTTCACTACTCTCAAAACCTCTAAACGTCTACAGTGGTCTCCAACCTTTTAGGCCCAAGATCACTTTTTGAATTTAAGGGCAACCCAGGATCTACCCCGCCCATTCCCCGAGACCCCGCCCCGCTCACTCCATCCCTCCCCTCTCCGTTGCTCTCTCTCCCCCTCCCTCGCTCCCTTTCACCGGGCTGGGGCAGGGGGTTGGGGTTCAGGAGGGGATGCTGGCTCTGGGTTGGCACCAAGGGATTCGCAGTGTGGGAGGAGGCTCTGGGCTGAGCCTGGGGCAGGGGATTGGGGTGCAGGAGGGGATGAGGGGTGCAAGCTCTGGGAGGGAGTCTGGGTGCAGGAAGGGGCTCTGGGCTGGGGCAGAGTGTTGAGGTACAGGAGGGTGCGAGGTGCTCGCTCTGGGAGGGGCTGGGGCAGGGGATTGGGGTGCAGGAGGGAGTTTGGGGTGCTGCCTCTGGGAGGGGGCTCAGGGCTGGGGCTTGGGGTGCAGGAGGCAGTTCGGGGTGCAGGAGGGGTATGGGGTGCTGGATATGGGAGGGGGATCAGGCCTGGGGGTTGGGGTGCGGTCTCTGCGTGCTGCCCCTCTCTGCAGGCACTGCCCCCAAAGTTCACATTGGCCACAGTTCCCCATTCCAGCCAATGTGAACTGCAGGGCCAGTGCTTGCAGGCAGGAGCAGCACGCGGAGACCCCTGCCCCCTCCCCCCCGGGGCCATGGGGGCATGCTGGCTGCTTCTGGGAGCGGCATGGGGCTGCAGCAGGCAGGAAGCCTGTCTTAGTGGCAGTCCCACTACACCACTGGAGATCGCGATCGATTGGGAGAGTCCCCAGGATTGACCAGTCGATCGTGATCAACAGGTTCGTGACCACTTGTAGGAAAACAGGCATTCTCACCACCTCTGCCTCTCAGCAAAGCTTTAATGACAGACGGTTGCATTGAGATAGCCTATTGCTAAGACAAAAATATTTAATATATTAAATGAAGTAACACATTTAAAGAATGTCCTTGTAGTTAAGGTACCAGCCTGGTATTCAGGAGACCTGGATTCAATTCTGGCTCTGCCACAAGCTGTGTGACCTTGTGCAAGTCACTTAAACTCTTTTTGTCTCAGTTCCCTTCCTGTAAATCAGAGATAATAAAAGTTCCTTTCCTCACAGCATTTTGAGGATTAACTCATTATTGTTTGTGAGGCACTCAGATATTATTGTATGAGAGACTTATCAGTAGAAAACAGATGTAAAGTAGGCTTGTCAAAACAAATGAGCTAAGTACATTTTGTGATGAATTATCCTTGATTGTTGAAGCAGTTTCTTTCACTCATCACTTAACCCTTACTTAATGCTGCCTCAGAGTAGAAGGATGGACTAGATGATTTCTCGAGGTCCCTTCCAGCCCTACATTCCTATGAGTGATCTGGATCACTAGGTAAACTGGGTACAAGCAAACAATGTGAATTTTAATGCGGGTAAATGTAAATGTATATATATAGGAACAAGAATATAGGCCATACTTATAGGATGGGAGACTCTCTCCTGGGAATCCATGACTGAAAAAGATTTGGGGGTTATGGTAGATATTTAGCTGAACAAGAGCTCCCAGTGGGATGATGTGGCCAAAAGAGCTAATGTGATCCTGGGAAGCATAAACTGGGGAATCTCGAGTAGGAGCAGAGAGGTTATTTTACCTCTGTATTTGGCACTGGTGTAACTGCTGCTGGAATATAGTGTCCAGTTTTGGTGTCCACAATTCAAGAAGGATGCTGATAAATTGGAGAGGGTTCAGAAAAGAGAAAACAAGAATGATTAAAAGATCAGAAAACAAGCCTTATAATGACAGAATCAAGGATCTCAATCTATTTAGTTTAACAAAGAGAAACGTTAAAGGGTGACTTGATTACAAGTATGTACATGAGGAGCAAATATTTAATAATAGGCTCTTTAGTCTAACAGAGAGAGCAGGGGCATGTGCAGAAATAAAAATTTGACCGCATTTGGAAGGGCACATTCTGTGTCCCTGCTCTGGCCTCGGGGCTGGAGGAGCTCTCTCTCCCCACCTCGGCCTCGGGGCTGGAGGAGTTCTGTGCCCCTGCTGATTATTGAGGGAGGGGCATGCCCCTGCTTCCCCTCCCTTGTGCACGCCTCTGAGAGAAAGCTATAACACAATCCAATGGCTAGACGTTGACTGGAAATCAGGTGTTCATTTTTAACAAAGAGAGTAATTAACTATTGGAACAATTTACCAAGGGTTGTGGTGGATTCTCCATCACTGACAATTTTAAAATCAAAATTAGATGTTTTTCTAAAAGATCTGCTTTGGGGAAGTTCTATGGCCTGTGTTATACAGGAGGTCAGACTAGATGATTACAACAATCACTTCTGGCCTTGGAATCTATGAATCTATGATTTGATCACACTGATTTGCAAAATTTGCCTCTGCAGTGAATTAGCTAGTTATTAATCCCAATTATCCATGGTCTGTTTTATTTATGATATATATCACTGCTCTACAGCCAAAATGCTTCTGAAATAAATGTAGTCAAACTTTACTAATTCTGGGTCACTGAGAACGAAAATGATGCTTAAAATTGTTGATTGGCTCTAGGTTTCAAGATATGCTATTGGGTCAGTATATACAACCCTTGACTTGGGAATGGCGGAGGATAAGTGAGTTATAAAGGGAAGGGATCTCAATTTAAACCAGAAATGACTAAAATACATCTTTGACTGGATCTATGAATAAATCTATGACTGGGTTTGGACAGTACTTGCTTTTTAGGCAAAACAATGAATGATGCAATCTGAAGCTGGTATTGCGTCATACATGATATGAATTGCATCATGTTATTCCTAGAAGTCATGGATGATGCAATCATAACGAAGCTTACATCGCTCTGCTGAACAAATTGTCCTATATCAGCTCTAGAAATCATGCAGTGTCGTGCTCTCTTATTTGTCAGTGTTTGATTTTGCAAAGGGACACATTTCTGTTTAGCCAAAGTGAGCAGAGATGCCTCGTACTTGTGTGAACAGTGCAGATAACTTCTGCTATGTTTGTGGTGAAGTGACTTTTGCATCACAAAAGCACAGTATAACCACTATGGTTAAGAAAGCCTATCACCTTTATTTTGGCTGCAAAATTGGAGATCAGGACAAGAGGTGGGCCCCACACATATGCTGCAACA
This sequence comes from Terrapene triunguis, assembly GCF_002925995.2. Classification (NCBI taxonomy): domain Eukaryota; kingdom Metazoa; phylum Chordata; order Testudines; family Emydidae; genus Terrapene; species Terrapene triunguis. The sequence continues at coordinate 4,709,653 of NW_020698066.1, read as the reverse complement.
CTTGTGCAACAAATCTTCGCCAGTGGTTGAACAGGAAAAGGAAATCTATGCCTTTTGCAGTGCCAACGATTTGGAGAGAGCCAATAGATCATACTAGCAATTGTTACTTCTGCATGGTGCCTCCAGTTGGGAAAGGTGTGTCAAAGAAGAAAAAGTGGACTGTGCATTATCCAAACATTCCATCAGCTATACGCCCAGTACCCCACGGAGAAGGACTGCCGGTTCCTGATGCACTAGAATCATTCTCACTTGAGTCAGACGAGGAAGAGGAGGAGGATGAAACTTCTGGTCCTGAACCATCAATGTCATAGGACCCACATTTTCTCCCATCCTCCTCCTCTGAAGCACACCTCATAACACAAGGTGAACTGAATGACCTTGTCAGGGATTTGGAACTACCCAAGAGTAAGACAGAGCTGTTGGGCTCCAGACTACAGTAGTGGAATCTCCTGGCAGATGATGTTAGGGTTTCCATGTTCCGTGACCGTCAAAAGGATCTTGTCCCATTCTTCTTCATGGAAGGTGATCTTGTAGCCTGCAACAACATGGATGGTGTGATGGCAGCCCTCAACATCGTTCACGATCCAGATGAGTGGAGACTGTTCATTGATTCATCGAAGACGAGTCTTAAAGCTGTTTTACTGCATAATGGCAATGTTTTGCCATCAATTCCAGTTGGTCATGCAGTCCATATGAAGGAAACCTATGACAACATGAAACAACTTTTGAGGTGCATAAACTATGACCAACATCAGTGGCAGCTTTGTGACGATTTGAAGGTTGTTGCTTTCTTGCTTGGTCTGCAGACTGGATACACAAAGTACTGCTGTTTTCTCTGCGAATGGGATAGTCGTGCAAGAGATTCCCACTACATCAAGAAAGATTGGCCACTCCGACAGTGATTGGAGCCTGGGAGGAAAAGTGTTCAGCATCCACCACTTGTTGAATCATGGAAGATTTTGTTACCACCCTTACACATCAAGCTGGGTCTGATGAAGAACTTTGTCAAGGCCATTGACAAAACACAAGCAGCTTTCAAGTACCTCCGTGGAAAATTTCCAAGGTTAAGTGAAGCTAAGATAAAGGAAGGTGTCTTTGTTGGTCCTCAGATTCGTGAACTTCTTCGAGATGATGCATTTGACCATGCACTGCGTGGCAAGGAAAAGATGGCATGGAAAGCCTTCCAGTTAGTGGCAATAAATTTTCTTGGAAACAACAAGGCAGACAACTACAGGTTGTTGGTGGAAAACCTCCTCAAGGCATACAAAAGCCTTGGTTGCAACATGTCACTAAAGATCCATTTTTTGCACTCTCATCTAGATTTTTTTCCACCGAACTGCGGAGCAGTGAGCGACGAGCACGGCGAGCGATTTCACCAGGACATTGCAACAATGGAGAAACGCTATCAGGGCAAATGGAGCCCATCAATGCTTGCAGACTATTGCTGGACAGTGACAAGAGATGCTCCATTTAATGAATACAAGAGACAAGCCAAGAAGCGCCGAGTAGACACTGAATAGGACTAAACTATGTACATAATAGTTTTTTGCCTTTTGTTTCATAATAAATTTTATTTATATAACCCTTTGGCTGATTTGTAAAGTGTTACATAAACAGGACAGGTGAAATATTATCATGTAAAGCAACCATAAACACATGAAAAGACCTAGGTTTACAATTTATGATTAAAACTCTACTATCTACACAATATACATAGACATAAAATGTAAAAACTTAAATATCTTAGAAACAGTAGCCAATCAGTTGTTTTAATTGTCATATTTGAATTCAGCACATCAAAATACATAATAAATAGCACATTTTATCTCTGAAGCAGACGACTTCTCAAAAATTGTAGACCAGTGTATTTAGAGGCAGATCTTCAGATGGTGTAAAGTGTCATATCTTCAATGGTGATTAATAATTTACACCAGCTGTCTCTGAACCTCTAGCCACATCAACTTCAGGTCCTGTGTCACCCTGAGGGTGTTGCAAAAATCACAATGCATACAAGAGATCTCAGTCCCAAGGAAGGAAGTGTATTTAGAAGGTCAGATGTACCATCTCTACAGGACAATGGAGCCTATAGATTCTACAGAACATTACTGGCCTGGAAGATTCTGTCTGCCCTAACAGGTGCAGGTATTCAGTCTGAGGCAGGAAGGCTGAGTTGAGAGATGAAGGATTCCCTGTAATCCCATGTGAAACTGAAGTAAGTGAAGATTGTTGGGAAGTTCCTGGTATTCACAGTATGCTGCTCTAAACTTCAGAAAAACAACGTTCACAGCAGTGCTGAGCCAGATGTAGACTAAACCAATTTTCTGCAGCAACAAGGAACTTCCGAATACCTTTCTCAGCTCTTTACTATAAGAACAGATATTTGTATTGAGAGACTCCCTACAGTACTAACACTTGCTCTTGGACTCCTACAATTATACACAGATGTAGCAGTTAGCACATAGCAGGTACCTATGTAGGGGCAGAGAAGCAACAGCTGACAAAATAGAACTACAGCATTTTAAAAGGTAACATCTATATTGTCCATTCCCTTATAACAAGTCATTCTGAAACACTGAACAATACTATGGTTAGAGCTGACCCCATGTACTAGGATTAAGAGTCCAGTTCATCCTTCTTTATAAATAATGTAATAATTACACAAGTATAAAATCATTGGGAAGTTATTTCAAAAACAGATTCCTCTCAGCCCACCTTCTCCCCAAATGGCAGATCAATCAGAACTATAGTTTTGTGATCTCTGTTTGATCGACACAGACACAGTATTGTGCCCTCTCAGAAGGAACAAGAGCTAGTGAGGCTGGTTTTGTACAAACACACGCATTTCCCCAAATATCAAAAAGCATCTGAACGTTTGTTTCTCTTTATAACATATAAAGATTCATATGCTAAAAAATGAGAGGAACAAAGAAACTTACTGGTAAAATAAATTACTTTTAATACCAGTGTCTTCTTTTTTCAAGTATCTCTTTAAATTCCCAGTTCTGATTCTATGCAAGTAGCAAAAAGTCTAATACTAAGCTAGTGAGCTCCAAACAAAAGCATTTTTCCCATCTCCCTGACAATATGCTTCTGCTTCTTAATTATTATTGACAAACGCAGATGTAGCGGTTAGCACAGATTTTCAAGTGGGTTTATTTTCCCCTTTCATCTCTAGATTTTGCTCTATTCTGAATGGAAGAAATGGTGTTTTCAGTAGTGCATGTCGAGTCAGCTGAACTTTTGCCCATCATCTGATTTAATGTGATAATAAGAGTGTTTGCTAAACGATGACAGGCCATTATGTACTGGCTGTACTTCCCATCTTAATCTTTGATCTATTCAGAATTTGTCAAAACCTTACTTCAGCACCCCAGAGAAGTGCTGTATATTCATCTGCCTAGCTCTGTCTGTCCACAACAGCAAATAGCGGGGAAATGGCAGCTACTAAAGTCAAGTTCAAAAGCAGGTCAAAAAGTAGCAGATCTCTGTAGTAAGGAGAGTCTGTTGGCTCCAGCTTTTTATTGTACCACAAAACAACTAGGAAACTCCCCTGTCAGTAGGACAAAGGCCTTTGTTGTACCTAAGTCAAAGATGACTTTGTCACTTTTTCATAACTAAACAGCAAAGAATAGTTTAAAAGTGATTATGTTGAGAAGACCCAGCAGTGGACTGAAGTGGCTGACAGAAATGGAAAAAAAGATGTTCTCACACAGGGAGTGAATCTGATCTCACTCAAATTGTGTAAATCAAGAGCCACATCATCCAAGTCAGGGATGTTAAACCATTGTAGAGCTTGAGTTAGACCAGAATCAGGGCCACAGTGTCTTGACTAGAGTGCGAAAAATGCCCCTTGAGTGCACTCTGCCAGTCAGTCCAAAAAAGCTACAAAGGTCTCACATCCAGGGACGGCTCCAAGCACCAGTGGAGGAAGCATGTGCCTGGGGCAGCGCATGCTAAGGGGCGGCATTCCATCCATTCTTGGGGTGGCAGTTTGGGCGGCACTCCGAGCGGCTTTTTTTGTTTGTTTGTTTTTTGCTTGGGGCGGCAAAAATGGTAGAGCCGGCCCTGCTCACACCAGCTCTGGAAGGAGCCATATTGTTTGGCAGCCTAAGCCAACAGAGGTGGCAAGTGTGATTGCATGCCTCAGGGAGAAGATTAGTCACCATTAACTCTGCCAGATGGATTCAAACACAATTTTAATAAACTGGTTTGGTAGAGTGGTTATTCTCGGCCATTGCTGGTACAAAATGCTTTAATCTTTAAATGCCTCTAGCAATTAGTATGCCCCAATTCTATTTAATAAATGGCCATTCACCATGCGAAAATGCTAACTTTTTTGTTGTTGCTGCTGCCACAAACTGGCTAATTATTTCAGCTGCAAAGCAGAACAAGGAAGTAACCAATTTAGCCCTGTCTTCTGGGTTCAGTTATAGTTGCTGTAGTCTCCAGGGTAAAACAAAACAAACTTAGAATTACGTTCAGTACTGGTAGCTCTTGTATATTTGGACTGTGTTAAGGAAAAACTAGTACCAGGCTAGAAAACATCTTATTGTCAGGCAACCTGGGAAAATCAAAAAACAAGCCTGGGCAAGTGAAATGTAACCAACTCACTACTTGCCTTGCAAGCTGCATTTAAATGGCACTGAAAAGGTGAAGAAATGCATGTTTTGCATATGTCCTGCTAAATTCATCCTCTGGCTCAGCTTGGCCAGTTGGCCCGATATTGCACTTTTGAAGAGTGTACATGCATCTGAAGAAGTGAGGTTCTTACCCATGAAAGCTTATGCTCCCAATACTTCTGTTAGTCTTAAAGGTGCCACAGGACCCTCTGTTGCTGTTTACATGTCTATAGTTACATCTACACTGCAACCAGGGGTGTAATTTGCAGCTTGTACAGACATACTCACCCTAGCTTTAATTTAGCTAGCTTGGTAAAAATAAGTGCAGGCTAGTAATGCAAAAACAGAGAGAGGCCTGGTAGGCTTATTCAACCCATGCTGAAGCCCACACTGCCGTATCCTCACTGCTATTCTTTGTGAGCTAGCTAGATTAAAGCTATTGTGGGTATGCCTACACAATCTGCAAATCATACCCTCATTCACAGTGTAGATGTAACCGTATTGTGTAATATCACTATTACTTAGTACTTATTTAGCGCTTTTCACCAGATCTCCAACTGCTTTACAAAAATGGTTAACACTATTGTTCTCATTTTACAAATAGGAAATATGAGACACAAAGAGGTCAAAGCCACAATTTTCTAAATGGACCTCAGATTTTGAGTGCCCAACTTAGGTTTCAGATATATTGAGCACCAGCTACTCTCACTTGACATAAATAAGAGTTATGGGTGCTTATCACTTCTGAAAAATCACGCCCAAAGTATTTCTGAAGTTTGTCACCCCAAAATTGAGGTATCCAGTATTAGAAGCCACTTACGAAAATTTTGGCCTATGTAACTTGCTTAACGTCACACAATGGCCCAATGGGAGAGATGGGAACAAAATCCAGGTCTCATGATTTACAGCCTGCTGCTCTATTCCCCAGACTATTCTTACTGCAGATGGTCCTGAGTCACAAAAGTGAAGACTTGCAGTCAAATTTTTCAGAATTCAATGGTGTTCTTATCTGGAGGTTTGGTTTGGCTGTGAATTTTCCAAACTTCAGTGCTGCTTGGATCGGGACTCTTGTGTGTACTCCCTAGTACGTATTTTCCCCGGTTCAATTTGGGGCACATTTGCCACTTGGAGATATTTTCAAGGAAAATTAGGTGAGAGCCAGTTTTTATTTTCAGCCTCAGGTAACATATGCCTGCCAATCAATGTACTCCGTATTTTAAATTGTAGAATAGAATAACAGCTTGTCTTGGAGGGAGAGAGGAACAAAATGTTTACAGCTAATCTTAACTGAATATTAAAAAAACAAACCTCCTTTTAACTACCAAAAAAAAAAAAAAAAGAAAGAAAAGAAAAGAAAAACCAGGGCAAAACCAATGAAATTTGAGAAGTAGCTTGCTGGCATAATCAAGATGAGAGACAAGTTACAATTTCCCCATTCAAACTTTTATGCCATATTAAAGATAATGTACAGTTAACTTATTCTCACTGTCAAAGATATGTCTCATTTCAGTAGTGCTTATACAGAAGGGCTTTTAAAAATGTGAAGATCATAAATCTGATCACAATTAAGGGGAATGAATGAATGTGTATTTTCCATCTACTTTCCATATGCATCTAATCTGGGAAACTGACTTACTCTGTTCCTGTTCGGCCTGGATTCAGCTCAGGTTTGTGTCTGAACTATTCTGCCTCACCCATGCTTGACTGGAGATTGCCAAGGTTCGTCAAGGCTTTTTCTAAACTTTGGATGTAGTCAGGAGAGCACAACTCGTTGAATACATAATAGGGAGGTACCGAGGAGCTCACCTATTGTTACATTTAATTTCTATTCAGAGTTGAAAATCAATAAGGTCTTGCTAATTTGTATTTAAAATTTGACTAGAAATGTATAGTATGGATATAACTTTACATTGATAATCTAATAAATGTAACAATCAACTATTAGAGCCATTCACGGTATCATTCCCAGACTAGACAGTCATGCAAAATATTGTGCTCTGTCTCACATTGCTAATCATATAAACCACAGGGAAAACAAAACAGGACTGAGTCAGCATTCAGAAAAAAACACTATGCAGCTCACCAGCTTTAAGAAAAGAAGGTGTGCCTTCAAACCAAAAATAAAAATCATAGGCTTCAGAATCTAAATGTTTCTAAAAAAAAGAAATTGAAAACAAAGAGACCCCGATTGCCTTCTAATGATCCAAGTCCAGCACATGACTGGATGAGTTAGCATTGCTATATACAGTTAGCATTCTTATATACAGGATTCCTGGAGGTTGTGTAAGCCAGTTCTATACATCAGCTTGTAATTGCTGGCTAGTGTACATATGAGTATCAATGCACTCTACTGGATAGAATGGCAGACCACTTTTTGTGCATATCAGATCTCTTTGCTAGTTCCTTTTCTGTATCAGGTTTTTAGAGCAAAAGGTTTTGATTTATTTTCCCAATATAACATGTATGTGATTAGCTGATGATTGTGCCATATGTGATGGGCGTGTTCTAACTCGATGCCAATGGGCTTTTTACTCAATGAACAGTGTGTTTGTCTGTTGAAGACAGGTATATATCCTCCATTGAGTATGACAGCCTTTCCAAGGCTCAAGGAAATAAGAACACACTTATTAAAATGTAGAGATATGTTTGAACAACAGCAAAAAAAAATCTTATTAACAAGACAATCCAGGAAAAAACCCTCAAGCTTAAGCTTCATGTTCTTTAATTATATATTATCTTATACTGATACAGTTCCTTTCATAGGATCAATGATTACAAAAATCATATACTGCGCTTGATTCTGATCTTATCTTTGCTCTCAGATATAGAGCTGAAAATCCAAGGACCACTTAAGTGAATGGAGTTTTGCTGGAGTTATACAGACTTAACAAAGCAAAATCTGGTCCACTGATAGAAACAGAACTATCTCTGATGTACACCTGTAAGTGAGATCCAAAATCAGGCCACCTGTACACACAAACACCACCACTGAAATACAGCCCTCTCAGAGTGGAGAGTGGCATCTAATCCAGGGGTCGGCAACCTGCAGCATGTGAGCTGATTTTTAGTGGCACTCTGCTGCCAGCCAGGGTCCCGGCTGCCAGCCCCGCTAAGCCCACTGCCTGCCTGGATGAACGGAACCCCAGTGGGCTGAGTGGGACCGGTAGCCAGGACCCTGGCTGGCAGGGGCCGGCGGACAGAACCCTAGATCGGCAGCGTGGGCGGCAGACGGAACCCCACTGGATCTCAACCCACTGCCAGTCTGGGGTTCCGTCGGCTGGCCCCTGCCAGCTGGGGTCCCGGCAGCTGGCCCTGTTCAGCCCCTGCTAGTCTGGGGTTCCGTCCGCCGGCCCCTGTAAATGTAAAATGTATTACTGGCATGCGAAACCTTACATTAATGAAGACTTGGTAGACCACTTCTCAAAGATTGTCAACCCATAATCATGTGCATGGCATGAGGCAGAACCATTGAGGGTGGGGAAATTTGGAGCAGCAAACCCCTCCTATTTAGAATAACAATTTTTTCTTTCAACCAAGAGCAGTTTTGGCGGTCTCATATACAATGGAATGCCATGTAACAAATGGCATGGTACTCACTCTATATAATTCAGAAAAATGAAAGGCTGAATCACCTCTCCCAGGATTTGAATCTGAGGTTTCGGAGAGTCTAGTTATTCCAGAACTGACACTTAGGCCCTTCAGCTGCCTCTTCGTTGTGCTCATAAAATCAGCTGCATATTCCAGTAAGTAGTAGGGAGGCTGACTCATTCTGGCAGCATACATTCAATACATGAGTAACTTTCCCATTCAGGAAAGGAAACTCTCCAGATAAAGAAACATGCTAAAGAAGTGTCATAATCAGACCCAGCCTTTGGATCCATAAACCCTACAACTTCCAGGGACCTGAAATGTTAGGGCTAATTTCATCTGTTTTTTTTTTTTTTAAGTAGTTTTATAGCCATTCCCTCACTAAGATAGCCCTTGCAACATAAATGTATTGCTAGGGTTGAAAGTTCATTACTGACTTTTCCTAAATATTATCAGTCATTCACAATTCCTCCTCCCGAAAAAAATTCTTTGAGATAAGTAAAGGTCATGGGCACAGGTCCTTTGAAGTTCTGGAAAGATCTCATATGATCTTCCGATGGTGAGGCCCAATTAAATTAGGGGCACTGTAAGTTCTCTCCCAGCAGCTGCCTGTAGCTGAGCAGCCAGTGCAACTGTTGGCTACAAAGAGGGGCAACTCGGTTAACACAGTGATCTAGTCACGTGGACGAAGCCCAGAACTGAAGACAGACAAATCCTGCATTTTAATCCATGCTCTGATACTGACTCCCCTCTTTGACTTTAGTTTCCCCATATGTAAAATGGGGATAATAATGGTTACCTATGCCACGGGAGGGTAGTTATGATTAATTAATGTCTGTACGTGCTGATGTCAGTGCTGATATTCAGCAGAATGCTCACAAAACCATGGGGGCTGCTTGCAGAAGTTTTTTTTACATGTTTGCAGCTATGCACAGTTTCAAGCAGGTAGTGCCACTTGTGTAGCAGGAGACTGAGGAGGGAAATAAAGATGCCCCCAACACATACACAACACTCACACGTTTATAGAAAATGAAGCAATTACAGTCAGTTTGTGTAACTCATAGATGTTATCTTCCTTTCAACCAAATCCTCAGGGTGGCTTTGTGCACTGTGGTGTTTTCACGGTGGACAAAAGTTGATTATGGTTATGGGGTGGGGGAAAACTGATTCACAGGCCCATCCAAAAATGCTAATTCCAGTTCTGGCTATGGCAATATAGCAATGTTCTTGCCATGACAATATATATGACAGTATAACCTGCTCTACATACCTATACAAGCCCACACATAGAGACATTGACTTAACAGCTGAACTGTAGCTTTAAATAAGGAAATTCAAACTTTTACCTCTGACATGCACTGAATAGCACATTTAATTGATTCAGGAGGTGATAATTTTTATGCAACTGGGAATTTTTCATTCAAGCTTTCCAAAATATATGGTCATGTGTTGTTTCATCTTTCAAAGGGTTTTGAAGGCTATGGGAAGTACGCTACTGCAATTTCAGCGGCATCTGCAATTACCACCACATTGGAAGCAATTTTGGGAGGCTTAGCTTTAGACTTTCTTCTGCTACATAATCAATGACCTTCCCTTTGTTGTGTCTCTCAAACCTTTTTTTCATCAGACAGCTCAGCATTCAGGCAATACCACCTGAGCAGATGAAAGAACCCAGAAAATACTGCAAAAATTGGTAAAATGGGAATGTGATGCAGATGCCTCTATGTAGCTGTTAAGATCAGATGAAGCCATGAAGTGAAACTCATTCTCAAGAATACCAAATAAACTACTTTCAACACATCCTCAGTGCTTAGAAAAGAACATTTCTTCTGATGGTGGTACTTCTCCACACCCCGCTAAAACTCTGATTTTAATACGAAAAGGGTGAACCAGTTTAAATTTTTTAGCATAACCGTTTGAAGCATTTACTATCAGTTGATTATAAACAGACTGATTACTAAAGTTGAAAGCCAGGCATGTGATTTTATTTCAGCCCAAAATCAAGAATAAAAAACCCAAGGTAAGTAAGAATGACACAAAGAGATCATCCAATAGTTTTCAGATGAGCTTTCTCTGAAAGCACTAGTACCATTTTCACTGACACTGGCCTACTATTTAAAGAGTTTTGTACTGAAACAAGCAGCTCAGCATGCCATTTGTCATATTCTGACAGAATGGAAATATGGATTTTATTATGAATGAGGAAGATAATTAATAAGTATCAAAATCTGATTAAGTGTTCTTGATCAAATTAGTAGCTTTCTGATCTTTCCCTTTCCTTTTCTTGCATTTGAAACATCTACACCAACTTGTTCAAACACAGTAATTCCAGTTACCACAAATCTATTTAGTTTTCCAGCTTTGAATACAAAAATTATGGGAAGTGGTATTAATAATGCTAATTGCTTCAAATTTGTGTATAATAATGTTGCTTACTACCATCAAAAATGTAAATACAAATATTGTTCTCTCTGCCTAGCACTGATAATAATGATGACAGGCACTTTCTAAATACCAGTTAGACAGATAAACCCAACATGACTAATTCTGTAACTGATATTAAATTACCTTGGCTTCAGTATTCCAATGCTAGCAGCACAATGAATATGAAGAGATGTCACCATTCTCTTCACTGAAATATATGTCGTATTCCATAAAAGTGACTTCGATCATATTCTCACTTCTTACAGTGATTTTTATGGTATCAATAGTTAATAATATACATGTAGTACAACATTTTGCCTAACAATTAACTAAATGATCAACTACTATGGAAAAAAAAAAAGAACAGTAATTTCTTTCTTAACCAAGTGTTTGGAACTGAAAACAAAACAAACCATGGTACAGTGAACCATGACTCTGGTTGTAAACACATTAGCAAATATGTATCTCAGTCTCCCATTTCTCCTACATTTAATAAAGCAGTGTATTAACCCCTTCCCTTTGCTGGTAGGTGGAACTTGAAAGCCAATTGTGCTGATGAGATATGCTTGTAACCAGGCAGCACTCAATGAGTTAACTTGTCTTCCACAAAGGCAAAGAGTTTTGCTGACCCAGTGAGAGATGGGCTGAACAAAATTCAATTCTGTTGCAGTCAACAGGAAAGTAGGAAGGAAAATAGGATTTAACAAACAAAGCATAAAAAGCCCACAGCAGGAAATCATTATTTGGGCAATTGTTCACTTTGTTAAGAGACTGGACTGTATTAATATCTATCAGGGCACACTGCTGTGTTTGTGGTTCCTCTTTAGTACCACGTCTAGTCTAATTATTTACAAAGTGGTCATACTGGCTGGAGAAATTTGCCATTGTGTGGGATTTCCGAGGAATACATATGCCATTGATGCATAGTTTGGCACTAGCTTATTCTGGTTAAAGTTGAGTGGGTTGGCCAAAATTGAATCAATACTACAGGAAGCTCAGAATGCCAACAGAAGTGGTTTACAGAAATAGTTCACTGACCATCACATCTGCAATGGATTAAGCATAAATTAAATGGTTTGGTTTATAATATAGATATATGTAAATAAATGCACCCATATATTTTGATCTTATATTTGCAGTTAAAAACCTTATAGGAATTCACGTTGCATTATTTCACATGACCATTGAAAAAAATCTGTTTTTTAATGTTTTACCAGACTTGTTTTAAAAATAATGTGTGTTTGACATTTCATCTAATATAATAGATGTTTAGAAAGGAAAATCCCACAAACTGCTAGAGCAGTTTGACATCCTAAACACTATTATGACAGCCAGAAATTAAATAATCTGGAGGAGGAGAAAAAGGAGGACAAGTCATAACCAAGGTAGTGCCTGAACAGTTTGTATCAGAGCAAGTTTTTAACTTCCATTACCAGAAATACTGTCATAAAAGAAACAGCACATGGTACTTATTTTAATACCTGTTTATATTGTAGCTCCAATTTTTTCAGGGGGAAAAAAGAAATATTTATATGGCGGGCTGCGTTAAATAAAACTCTTTCAAGTTGCTTAAGCAATTGAGATGGATTAATGGTCAGAGTACAGGTGATGTAGTAAAAAAGGCTTATGGTATCACAGTGTTCCACAATTTATCACATAGTCTATAGCCTCAGCTGGTGTAGATCAGTGTGAAGTCAATAGAGCTATGCTGATTTACACCAGCTGAGGACCTAACACAATGGTTTGTACTAAAGGCCCCACAACTTTACTTGCTTTAGGAGTATAGCCACACCCAGCTGATCTCATGGTACTACAAGTAACAGCTTGGTGGTAGGAAACAGAAAATATGGATGGCACCCTACATTGTCCCAATGCACATCTCTCTCTGACCTGTCACTGCATCTCATTTTTCATCTCTTGTGGGGTTTATTAGGACCATCTCCCTTTAACCAGTGTAGAATTGTACATTTTCTACAGTGCACAGGGAGCCTGATACCCAGTTACTCAGAGTTGGAAACTGGAAGAAGCCCCATATGTGCAGCCAACTGGTGAAAAATGCACCAGATAGACAGAAGTTAGCATTTTCCTCCTGACTCACTAACCACCCTCCCTACAACTCTGACTCTTCCATAAATATCTGGGCATCTGTCATGTCTAGAGTGCTAAATAGTGCTAACATTTACCAACACGAGCAGCATGGTTTTCTTCTCTCATGGAGTAAGCGGTGACCATTTTTCAAGCCCAATATTCGGCAGTGTTCTAAAACCTCTCTAGATGAGCTCTAAGGTGAAACTGACTCATGATGTAGAGGGTCAGTGCAAGGCTCTCCAAAGCACTTAAGCTCCACATGCAGACTGTGTAGGGTTCAGCTAGTGAAGGAGCCATGCAGGATGTCTACCCGCTCTCTATTTTCTGTAGGAAGCTGAGTTGGCCTCACATAGTGCCATTTAGAAAGTCACAAATTGGGTTGCCTGAGACCTCAGATTTAACTTTATGTAGATGCAGTGGCCTCAGGATCCTGCACAGCTAGCATATAGGGACTGTACTGGTTGTTTCAGCCCAGTCACAGCCAAAAGATCCACACACAGTAAAGTGTATGGTGTTCACTTTATAGGCCTCAGAAGGATGAAGGATTGAGATAACCCTATGGGTTTGCAAACCTGTGAAGTCAGGCAGTGCCAGAATTTCAAAACTTTATAGTTGTTCCATCCAACATCAACACTTGAATAAAATTCTGTACCCAGTAACACCAGTGTAAGCCTGTAATAATTCTACTTAGCTTGACTCTCCTCTCATTTATCTCTGTTTCACATGGGTGTAACTACAGTGATTTCCATGCAGTTACTCTTGATTTACACTGGTGTAAGTGACAGAAGACCCAGGCCCAATGGCATTATTCTGGATTTATGCTGGTGACACTGAGAGCAGAATTTGTCCCATTGTGTAAGGATGGAAGACCAAAGGTGACCTTTTCATATTACATCTTTACTGACTGTCTCTTCTGTAGACAGTAATTCAATTATAAAACTAAAAACTTGATACTAACGTTATTTTATACAACCTTGCAATTTATTTGTTTAATAGGGTAATCGTATGGGTAAATTACAGAGCATTAAATATGTGATCTGTATAGATTATTACCGAGGACAACTGCCAAGATTTACCCCAACTATAAATACTCTTCTTTCAGGTGATGTGCTGTAGATACTTGTAAAATAATAGTCTCATTAGTACAGTGAATTCTGCGGACAGAAAAAGTGACATTACAGTAGAGAGCATTTTGAAGGACAGAGGAACTCAAGACTGTAACTGCAAATTTTGTTCATTCAGGAATCAAGTACCAAAGTTATCTCTGGTGTAACTGCATTGGCGTTATATCAGGAGTGACTTTGATCCAACCTATTTTAAATTTTATATACCAAGAAAAATATTCATTCTAACTTTTAAAAGGGAACACATCGAAGTGCCACAGGCAAAAATCAAGCCTTGCTGTGGGAAAGAATGCTCTTGTGGTTAAGGTACTAGACTTATACCCCTGCTGTAGATTTGCATCCTGACTTGCAGTGCGGTAAAGTCTGGTGTAGACAAGCCCTTAGATTCGTGTATACCTGGAAGGGAGGGTGGAAGTTAACCATTTTTGTATATTATTTACACCATTGCAGATTCTGGCCCCATTTATGTTTGCTAACCTAAATAAATATTTCAAAACAATGAAAAAAACAGCAAGATTAATCTCAATTTCTGAGGTGTGGAAATAGCTGTTAAACAAAAATATTAATACAGTGACCTATAAAGAGGATATTGCTATGAATTATAAAAATGCTAACATCTGGCATCCTAATTAGCTATGATCCTGTGATACCTTCTCAACACTTAGCATGTCCTTTCTTTCACTCAGAGTACAGAATCTATTTATCTTGTCTTATAATTTACAGCAAGATTTACCATTATCATTTAAAGTATCTTTCCATTAACTTACTGGCTCTCAGTAAAGGCTATTTGAACTACTGACAATTATATTTTAATAGCATTTGATTTAGAAATCAAAGCAACAGGTATTTCAGAATGAGGAGGTATTGCCATTACAGAACACAAACATAAGGAAAAAAGACATTTGTTGTTGCTTCTGCTACTGCCCAAGGAGATCCGCATTCTCTATTGCAGGTGCTATTAAAAATTCACTACTCTGAGCATTATAACTTAGCTGCCCTCCCCCCCAAGCCCTCCCCAGAAGGCCATATACACACACATTAATGAGTCCACCTATCCTACATCGCCTGTACTATAATCATTCTACTCTACATATATGCTCTATAATCCTTGTTCTAGGCATATAAACACTAGGAACCTTTTTCTCCCAGACCGCATGCAATTTGTCATCTCTTTACCAAACATATACTCTAATCAATCTCTTCTTGTACTCATGGCACAGAAAACTTTCTCTTGCTTTTCTGACACACACAAGGCATTTAATCCCTTTCCATTGCTTTCTTTTAAATTGCAAGAACCATCATGTTATTCCTCATATGTCTCTCACACACCATTTTCACATATTTTTCCACTAAAAGACTTAGCAAGGTAAGACTTTTTTTAAGGGGGGAGGGGAACCTGTCCAGCGTAACAGTCTTGCTTTATTTTGTCTGCTCTTAATCCCACCTTTTTACCTTACCCATGAATCCTTTCCTTCTACCAGCACTGAAGACATTTGAAAAATGAATTGTTTTAATGCTTATCACAGTGAAAAATAATTATTGCACACAACAAATTTCCATGTCAGATTCACTGAAATATTTCCATTGTGAATAATATTCTATGGGTTTCTTCTGGGATGGCAGCCTTTATGGAATGTATCTGCATGTCCAATTTGTCTGCAAAATAGAATTGAAGGCCAGAGGAACCACTAGATCACATAGTCTGATCTCCTGAATATCACAGGCAACCAATACCACCCAGCACCTGCACACTAAACCGAAAAACCAAAATTAAACCAAATTTTACAGCCCACAGGAATCTGGACCGTTCTGTGCCACAGGGAGGGAAAAGGAGGGATTGAGATGCCCCAGTGCTTGAGTCCCCTGCAACAGCAGGCAAAAAATAGATGCAAAACCAGAAAAAAATCAAAATCAAAATGCAGGGAGCTGAAGCATTTACATGAAATATGCCATGTCATGCCTGCCATAATGCTAACTGTCTTTGATCTTTCTGAACTTCTGAATCATGTGTGACTAAAGAATTCTTTACCAAGAATTATATCGGCCTTCTGAGTTAATGAAAATCCAGCACGCACAATTTATGAAAGCAAGGAACCAAACATTTAAAAAATAGTCATAAAAAAGCCACAGGAGCCTCTAATAGGAGAGCCCTCACCCTCCGTATGGATCTATTACTTCATATTTTTCTGGCAGATTTATTAGGTTTCATTTGAATTTCTTCGTCTTTGCACTAGTGTTTGTACAGAAATTCTTAGAAGTAAGAATGTAAAGAACGAAATTAATCAGCATTGTGAATGCAAACCCAATGAGTGATCCCAGTAATAACAAGGAGGCTATGGAAGACCCCACTTTCTCATTAAGCTAATATCAGCCTTATTTCTCAAACCATAAAGCACAGAAAAACAATAGCTCTTTCACAAAGGTTGATCATGAAGAATTTTTAACCCTTTGTTTGCTTTGATGCTGCTACTCCTGTGCAGCAGTGACTTCCTTTGAAGTGCTGGAGTTCCATGGAGAGAGTTGCCACCTTCTTCCTTTGCAGGCAAAAGGAAGAGACTGAAGAAGCAATGAAAATGGACACCCATGGATTAGATCCTGAACCACTGAAGTCAATGGGAACTTTGCCACTGACACACACCTTTAAAAATTCCTGAGGACATGGGTCTTTTGCATCATTTCATCTCCACCAGTGCTGGCAACCTGAAAAGCCCTAATCTAGACAGGGTACCAGCTGCTGCCATAACTGTAATCACTATGTCATCTGAGGGCTAGTCTTTACTACAGAGGTAACAAGTTATTATTTGAGTGTTTCCCCTAACTTGAATGCTGCCTACACACAAAAACGCTTAGCTCCGGTAGTGCTTTTAACTCATGGGGTAGAAGCTACAACTTGAGTCTGAACAACTCACTGACTGCTAACACCACCACTCTGTATAGCTGGAGTGTTATTTTGCAGTGTAGCCACTTCTCCCACACAAGCTAGGCTAACTTGAGAGGAGTTAACTCAAGTGTAATTAACTTGAGTTATGCTTTAGGAATAGCTGACCCATCTATGCAGTCCTACTACCTCACCTTCTAAAATCATTAACCTGGTTTAAAATTCCTTCTGGTCATCAAGATCCCTTGGTGAAAGGAAACTTGTCAGTTCTAACATCTTAAGATCTTCTAAGTCAGAAACAGAAAAGCCCTAGTAGTTTACAGAAAATTCATTATAGATAAGGTATCCATTGGTAGTCATTAATGAGGTAGCTTTCTGGAACCCATGTGAAACTTGTAGAAATCATCACATATTATATATCCAGAAACAATCTTTTGTGTGCCTTTTCTTCCAGTTAGCCTTTCTGCAATTTCTCCTAGACTGTGGTAGGTCTGCCCAAGGGTTACAGAGAAAACAAGCAAGGGGAAGAAATGTGGATTCCTCAACACAGCAGCACTCTTTCTTTCCCAAGAATAGCTCCCTTGGTAAGTCATTCACCTACTTGAAAACATATTAATATCAAAACCTATTTCTTTTAGAGGTCAATCATAATGGATTGATCAGTTTAGTTTAAGGAAGAAATATACACCAGAAGGTGACCCAAAGGAAGTGAAAAGGGCCTTTAAACGTAAATAATTTTCCTAGCCAATGAAAAAGAGAATTCACAAGGGACTTGAGAGACAAGGTACAATGCACATTCTTTTACATGTATTTCTATATATAATTTTCTATCTACTAAACGGAAAAAGAAAGGATATAAAAAACGTTTAAAAACTTTTATTATTGCCATGTATATGGTCTCTTCAATGTCATTAAAAGTCAGCATTTAAGGTTATTACGGTTTTCATTATTTCTCAAGTGAATTCCTCAACCACATCTAAAATTCACACTAATTTCTGGCCAGTTAAAAACCAGGCAGTGTATAAGTAGCCCTGTTTGTATAACAGCTAATTACTGTAAAATGCCCAACCGGCAATGGACTGGATAGCTAAAAGGGACTAGACATGGGCGAGAGAACTTTTTCCCTCCAGGTGATTTGTTCAAATCTGGCCTTGGTTGGTAGTGTCTTAAATTTGGGTGTTCAGTGGCCTGTTCAAATGACTTTGGCAGCCTTAGTCTACAATCCCAGTGGACAAGTAACCACATCACAACAATACTGTCTTATGGAACAGTGCTAAGGAATTTAATGGAAAACAGGAACTTCTCTAAGGGCTTTTTAGACCATTTTATAGAAATTAATAGAAAATTATATTATGGGCTTAGATTTCTATGGGATGATTCTATCTCTCCAACCCCCCAAAAAGGATATTGATCTCTATTGCATTCTATAGACATTGTTCTAAAAACAGACATGAGCTTATTAAATTTCTATTTAACTTTAATGGTATGTGTCCTATTACATTCTATAGAACTTTGCTAACGGGACTACCAAAACTGCACCGTTCTTGTCAATCTTAGATGCCGCCCAGGCCACAATATACAGTGGTGGGGTAATGTGGAAAAATTTGTACTACTGCTGTGTCTGAGTTTTTTCTCTTCTTTGGAATGTCCCACAGAATTGGATATTATACAAATTAATAAAGAATGAGATCCTTTGTTATTTTTAAAAATCATTTGTATAGAATTTTATGGCAGAGAAAGAATTTTATATTAAATTCTATAAGAGACTTCAAGAAAACTATAGAAATATAGTCATTTTCTATTAAAATTAAGCACATGCTTCAGAGGTGTCCCAAATCACTGTCTAGGTGCTTTGATGGATCAGGGTCAAAGAAAGAAACAAAAATCTGTTCTATATACAAACTGCACACTATGCTTAACATTTTCTCTAAAAATAAAGCAGCCAAAATGATATATTCAGGATTGTACCCTACTAAGTAAGAAATATCTAACTTAGCAAGTCTAATAATAGTAAAAAATACAAATCAATAATAAATATAATCATTTTCAAGTTGCTTAGTACCTTCCATCTGTGGATTTTAAAGTACTTTACAGACTTTAATAAAGTAAGCCAAAACCTTACTATTAGGTAGAATAGTATTATTACGGCCACTTTACAGATGGAAAAATTGAAGTTCAAAGAATTTAAGGGTGTGATTTTTAAGGATACCCAAGGCAGTTGAACAGCCAACTCTCACTGAAAGTCAATGGGTGCCTAAGTGACCAGATAAACTTGTGAAATGCTGTACAAACGGAGATTCATGAACATTTGTTCAAATTCTGAAGAGGATTCTATAACATTTTGCAATTTCCAGGCTTTCTTATTTATAAATTTCCATTTTCCCCCTTATAACGATAAGGATATTAACAAATAGTGTCATCAAATGAGTCGCTTGGTGGCTAGCTGAGCAGGAGCGCCGCCAGCTTTTCTGCCGCCCTAGGCGGCGGAAGTTCCCGCCCCGAAATGCCGCCCCCCACAGAGGCGGTGGAAGGTCCCGCCCCTGAAATACCGCCGCGGTCGCCGCCCCCCAAATTGTAGCGCCCTAGGCGACTGCCTAGGTCACCTAATGGGTTGCACCGGCCCTGTAGCTGAGTCTTACAGAACTCTCCCCCCAGCAGAGCCAGGGTAACTCACCTTCCCCACTCCATCCATCTTAATTCAGTAAGAAGTTCAATGCCAACTGGGACCTGATTTGAAATACTAAATACATAACAATTTATTTTTCTTCTCTTATTCTTTGGAAAAGAGACAACAAGGAAATTAAATGCAATCCATTCTCTGTTAATGCAACAGTAAAGCTGTACAGTTAAAAACACAGAGAACTAGATTGTCGCCAGTTCTAACTTGGTCAAACTGTCAGAGCATAGCATGCAAAATATCTAAAGCTGAGCCCTTTTATCTGTGATCAGAGAGGATGAGAACTAAATTACATTCTCACTATATTTTGTAAATAAATATTCCAGGTGTCTAGACAGTGATTTTTAAATACATCATATTCTTATTATTAAAGAAAATGTAACAACCTTGATCAATGTACCCTTGATGCTTACATCAAAAAACTCTGAAGAGATTTAATCTTGTGAAGGAAATTCTCTCTCAATATTGAGAAAAGTTTAGTAACCGTGTTGACCTTCCTTATTCATGTTCAGTGAAAATCATTCCATAAATTGATAAAATTGAAAAAGAGGATTATGTTAGAAGAGAAATGTATGTGGAAATCAGTGATATACTTTATTTAACACACTTTGTTATCATTGCAATTCTTTTCATATTATTCTTTTTCATAGTGATCAGGAAGCAAGTAAGACACTGCTCATTTCCACTCAGAAGTAGTCATGAGTAGAGATGGATCCAAACTGCAACATTTGGATTGAGATGTGTGGAAGTTGGTTAGCTAATTAGAGAAACTGGTCAGCAACAAAATTTGGACACAGAACCAAACATAAAAGGCCCAAATCTGTAAATCTTGCTCACTTTGAATAATAACTTTGGTGTTGATCTGCAAAGTCTTATGTGGGCAACTTTATGAAAAGAATTTTCAAAAGTACTCAGTGGTGGCCTAAATGTGTTCCCATCAAAATCAATTGACTTTCCATTAACTTTGATCAGAGCAGACTTAGGCCAACACCGAGCACTTTTTAAAATCCCATCCAAAGTATTTCTTGGACTGGAGGCTCTCTCTACAAGATGGTCCATTAAGATAACAGTAGTACTTGCAAAGTAAGATATTACTCAATGTAAGGGTAACGGAACTGTGTGTAAAGTTTTGAGGTGTTGAACAGCCTGCAAACAAAAACAGCAACAAAATATAATCCAACACAAAGTGCTTTAAATGAACTTCCTTTTAATTACCAATCTTCATTGTACAGTAAAACTGCATTTCAGTGAAAACATTAAGTCTGTGTCTACTTTACTATTTTTTCTCATTTTACATTTTTTAATAGCAAAAGGAGAAACAATCCATTAAATTTTTACAAGTCTTTATGAAAGTTCTTCTACTAGGATAATTTTATTACACAGGAATATGTAGTACACTGGTATCATTTTATTTGAAGATTCACCAACTATCACGCCGTATCCTTCATTAAATAGTAATTTGGAATATTATGTATGTGTTATGTGTTAAGTTACCATCTTTCTGCTTAGTGGGAAGGATTCTATCATCAGCTTTTCTCTGACAAAATAGATTTCTGACATATTCTAAAAAATCCAATGTTGTAGCCATGTTGGTCCCAAGATATTACAGAGACAAGGTTGATGAGGTAATATCTTTTATTGGACTAACTTCTGTTGGTAAGAGAGACAAGCTTTCGAGGTAAAAAAGATATTTTTTTCTTTTAAAAGATATTACCTCACTCACCTTGTCCCTCTAAGATTCTGAGTGAGTTTACAGCAAATAAAAGGAGAAACACCTTTTGAAATCTCTGTCAGATTTTCCCTCCCTTTTATGCCTACTACACTGCCCAAGTACATAGAAGCATTAATTAAGCTGTCACTATACAAACTATTTTTAAGTGTTTGTCCTGGACCTAACTAGCACCAGCCCCTTCTTGACAGAAACCATGGCAACATTTTCACAATGTCAATTGTTGAAGATTTCACAAGAAATGAAAAGGTTTCAATGCAGAGCTACTGTCCGTAAAGGGAGTACACTTGCAGACCTACAAGCAAATTTTACAAGGATTTTCATAGTCATTGAGGGGGTCAGTTCGGTTAACCCTTTATCAATAAAACTTCCCAACAGGAATAAAGCAGTTTTCCAGTTTCAGATGATTCTCAGTTTATCCATCCCACATACTTCATTGCTGTTGAAAAACTGAGCCTGCACTGCTGACTTGAATCTTAGGTCTCTGCTAATTTACTTGTCCTTTTTTAAGATTTCACATATTGTAACAATGCCCAAAATATACAGCAGCCAGGGAAACATGTGAAAACATGTAATTATAAATATTCACCACTTTCATACACAGACCAGGACTTGAAATTTAAGACTGTGTCAGCCGACTGTTTCAGAACTACATTTACACACACGTTGGTGATATGTAACCTCTGTTGTCTCACCCTTATATACTTTCATTTTCAAAGCAGAAACCAGAGCAATGAGAGGTTGGCCCCAGTTTCTTAACATCAAGGCACTGGGCCAAATCTATCCCTGATGTAACTCCATCAATTTGGTCCTTGGTGTTTTTCCCTGGGGAAAACACTTTTCCAAATATAAAATGTAATCCATATCCTTCCCAGTCTGTGAATTCCTGTAGGACATTTAAACTCTTGCTTATACTATATTCCCTGCAATTAATGGAACTTAACACAAACGGTCTGTCTACACTGGAGTTTTACTAGTATTAGAAAACCATTTTAAGGTATATGTTTAAAAACACAGGCTTACCATAATTTGCAAACTCAGTGGTGACTTGGTGAAACCATTTTTAAAAAGTACTAAAAAATTGCCCTCAGACGCTGCTGGCGATGTGGAAGGAGATGGTGGCAGAGAAGGAGAAACAACTGACTATGTGAGGAGAGACTGTTGTTGGGGGAGGAGAAAGGCATCTAACTATGGGTCTGATCTTGTTTACATTCAGATCAATTGCAAATCTCCCATTAGGTTCAATGGTGAATGATCAGGCCCCATGTGACTAGATCCCGATTCAGGAAAGCATCCCTATTAAGTAAAGCCTTTAGGCATCTGCTTAAGTCAATGAGACTTCAGCACATACTTAAGTCCTTTCTGAATATTGATGGTCCTAAGTATGTAAAGAGCTAAAGAAAAGTTACATTTGAGCATACATGTTTTCCTGAATCAGGCCTCAGGGGAGGGAAAACAACAGCTGAGGAAAGAAAAGTGACTTTCAATGTGAGGGAAAACAGTAATATAATCAAACTCATGACTGGAACTGGCTTTCTGAAAGAAAAGCTTAGTTCTGGACCAAATCAGACAAATGTAGGCTTGGCCTTAGATAAATCTCAATTTTAACAATTGTTTTAAAGTCTTTAATTCCTTCAGGGCTGCCAGGGGGGGGTCAAGTGGGGCAATTTGCCCCAGGCCCCGGGCCCTGCAGGGGCCTCCACAAGAATATAGTATTCTATAGTATAGCAACTTTTTTTTATGGAAGGGGCCCCCGAAATTGCTTTGCCCCAGGCCCCCTGAATCCTCTGGGCGGTCCTGAATGCCTTGCCTTTTCTATACCTGAATGACAGAGTGATGAACGGGAAATGCAAAGATTGCACCATATCAAGTCACAATCTGAATACACTGGTGTGTTTTGAATGCAGTCTCCTGCAAGATGAATGCTCTGAGGCCAGACAAGACATCAACCAGTGCATGCCTTCTCTGGCTAGAAAGGCAGCTATTTATTCCAAGCTGGAAAGAATTAATAAAACAAATAAATCCAGGATACGATTTCTAATCTGGAAACCAAACTGAATCACATGCTAGATTGGACTGACACAGTAAAAAAAATGGACAGATCAGAAACTTTGTATGACTGGGGAAAAGAAAATGTCTACATTCACTGTCCTCAAATAATGTTATAAAAAACAGGTAATGTTAATTAGATAGAAATGTTAGAATATCAAGTCTGGGCAAACAGTATAAGAATTCTGGGCCTTCCATCTGGAGCAAAAGACAAGGATTTAGCTGAGTTTTTAGAAAAATTGTGCCTAAATTTAACCCTGGATAAAACAGTGGGTTCAATATACATCAAAAGACCCTATCAAATATACATTTTGAATCTCATCATAATACCACTCAACTCCCTATAATCACTTGCAGCATCTTTTAATCTAGGAATAGAAAGAGGGTCTTAGAAGAAGGGAGTTGAGAGACAGACACTAGGCAAAGAGAATCAGATTTTAATTTCTCCTGATATAGGTACCTTGACCCAAGCTAAAAGAAGGCAGTTGGTACCAATTAAAGATCCTTCCTACAGAAAAAAAGTGGAAACAGCTTTTCTCTATGCATCAGAAATGCAGATTTATCATCAGGGTTGGCAATATTTTTCTTTAACTGAGTTTTCATGTGGATTCCATGTGAAAACATATGTTGGCCAAGGTTTGCTGAAATGATAACAGATTGCAGGAAAACTTTTTGGTGAACATGGCCTTAAAGTTTCAGCTTTTTAACTACGGATTTTGCTTCACTCCATATATAGAGGAGAGGATATGGTTTAATTAGTCTGTGCATAGTGCAAGGAATCCACAAAACCAGTGTTCTAACAGCAGCTCTGCCAGAGATTCCCTTTGCAGCCCTAGGCAAGTTGCTTAACCTCTCTGGTGACTATCCTAATGGGGGAGGCCAAACTTACTGACCCTTCGAGCTGCATACGATAATCTTCACAAGTTCGAGAGTTGGGACTCGGGGCTTCAGCCCTGCTCCTGCTGAAGCCTGCTTGGGCAGATGTGCCCCATGGGGTTGAAACCCCGAGACCCCCCTCCCTGCTGGGAAGAAGCGTGGGGGGAGGCACATGGGGGTCTTTTCTCCCACTCCTGATTTTTGCCAGGCTTTGCTGGCCCCACTCAGTCTCATGGTGCCGCTGAGCCCCCTCCCTGCATGGCAGCTGCTGAAGCCAGCGAGCTAGGAGCTGCGGCCCTGGGGAGAGGCAGCAGCAAACAGCTGGGAGCTGCAGGGAGAGCCGCTGCTTTTGCTGCTGCCTCTCCCTGTGGAGCTAAAGCAGTGGCCCATCCCTGCAGCTCCCAGCTGTTAGCTCCCTGGGGAGAGGCATTGGCAAACACCTGGGAACTGCAGGGAGGGGCTGCTGAGGGTAAGAGGGGGGCCAGGACTCAAGCTGTTGCGGGGGCAAACCTTTAAATTGTGCCCCTCCACTCTCAGCAGGCACCAGTCATCTCTGGCAGAAGCCCCTCGCCCCACCACCCTGACGCAGGGCAGAAGCCCTAAGGGGCTCCGTGAGCCACACTTCAACTGTAAAAGAGCTGCATGCAGCTTGCAAGCCGCAATTTGGCCACCCCTTGTATAGGTACTTCACAGCACTATTTTGAAAATCAATTAGATAAGGTCCATAAAGAGCTTTGAATAGGAACAGTTTTAGATAAGCATTAAGAACTAATATTATTATTATTTTAATTTGGAGCAATGTCAAATTGTTGGGATTTTAAAAATTTACTACTAAGTAACTGCAGCAAACTGAGCAATGCAACCAATGGTTACCATTGTTCATGGAGGCTTAAGGTCTGATTTGGATTTGGATTTTCTCAATGTTAAGAGTCATAAATAAAATCAAATATTTCCCTTCAGCTGCAGATGTTGCAAATAGCTGCAGTAATGGCAGCTTAGGGCAAGATTTTGAAATAATCTTCTTAATAGAAAATTTTAAGCAAAGCTCCTCTCTTTGGTATTACTGTGCGGCACCAAAGTAAGAACTGCATTAAATCTGACAGCTGTAAATATTTGGTCATCCCTAAAAATACAGGAACTGAATAAAGGTTGTACGAAGAGGAATTTTGCACTTTAGTGGGGGAAAACAATTAGGTATCAGCTTTTATATCCGATATTAAGGTTACTGTGCCTGCTCTGTTGCTGCCCTAATTATTACTCAGGCCATGTAATAAGCGCTCCAAGGGCCTTAATGGGCTTAAATTAGACCCTTAGGCTGTTCTCATGGCTAAATGCTACATAAAAGATCCTGAACCACACAACAAATCCAGGCTCAGGAGGGGCTTCCGTTCAATTTTAATGGCTTGATTGATCCTGATGGGTGTGAGGCATAATAAGCAACTCCCCATGATTTCATTAGGAGCTGTGAGTGCTCAGCAACTCTCAGGATCAAGCCATAAGTCATCGGAATGGGCTAATGACCTGGCAGTTTCAACACAGTATCAAAGTATATGACTCTGCATATCATATGGAAGGTTGTCACCATATGAGGCTAACGTGATACAAGATGCAAAGATTCAGAAAAGACTTTGAACCTTCTGCTCTTTAGACTGGATTTTTTCTGGGTTTTTGAGCATCAGCTCTATTATGTACTTGCTTCTGCTCTCTAAATTGTCAAAAAGAACCCTAGACCATCAGGCAATCCTCAATTAAGGTTTACAGAGCATCTGTGGCATCAGAAATTACATCTGCTAACTGCATTTTAAATGACTTTTCATTTTGGATAGCTGATGTGAATATGAATGTTAATGGACTAGATGGGTTGTGGTACAATGCAGTCTATTAATGCAATGGCCAGGCAAAACACAGGTACCATTCATGCCAAATATCTCACTCTCCATCACTTTAACTTGGGTCTTTTGCAGAGGAAAGACTCATGCTTGAATATGACCATAAGAACATAAGAACGGCCATACTGGGTCAGACCAGTGGCCCATCTAGCCCAGTATCTTGTTTTCTGACAGTGGCCAATGCTAGGGGCCCCAGAGGGAATGAAAAGAACAGGTAATCATCAAGTGATCCATCCCCTGTCACCATTCCCAGCTTCTGGCAAACAGAAGCTAAGGACACTTCAGAACATGGTTTTGCATCCAAAACCATGAACAAAATGAGTTCGGCATTGAGAGTCTCACGCTTGTGCACTCACTCTCTTTCTCTCACTCTGGCCAAAATGAGTTAGAGAGAGAGTGACTGTATAGCCTAATGGTTAGAGCACTGACCTGGGAGGTGGGAGACCAAAGACCCTGTCCCCCGATAGAATGAATGACTTTAATTAATTGTCCAGAGTGCAACTGCTTCAACAGGAGAGACTCCCAAATCCAATAGCTCAATGGTTAAAGCACTTACCTAAGAGGTGGCAGATCCCTGTTCAAATGCCTTCTTCTTCTCAGGGAGAAGGGGACTTGAACTGGGGTCCTCGCACATCCCAATTGAGTACCCTAGCCACAGGGCAAAAAGCTATGAGTGAGGCCCTCTGACCATGCCTACCAGATCAGACCATGCCACATGTGACTTAGGCGGCCGAATGCTTGTCTTCCTCTGATTGGTGAATCACTCTGGGCCTTGGGTGGGATATAGGCATTCAGGCACCCAGGAGGCAGTATTGCACATGCTCAGAAGCAGAAACACAGGCATTGAGAGAACTTTTACTGCAAAAATTTAGGTGCTGAGTGAGCTTAGACATCTCTGGGGTTCAGCAGGAGTTTTGTGCATTGCAGACAATGCTTCTATATCGTGATGCCAACTTTTCCCAACCTAGCGCTAAAAATTCCCAGATAAAGTTTTTTACAGTGCTTCTATATCCTGGGAAATTTCCCAAAACCTGGGAATTTGTGAGTAAAATGTTTCAACTTGGGAAATTGGGAATTTTCATTCAAAACATTTTACTCAAAAATTCCCAGATTTTGGGAAATTTTCCAGGATATAGAAGCACTGATTGCAGAAGTCCCAAAGATGGGATTTAGGTGCCTAAAACTGGGACTTAGGCATCTAACTCCTTTTGATCATGCAAACTACAGTTCATCTACTATTTCAGGTTTAGTTCTCAGAATTCGAAAACAAAACAGCATCTTCAAGAATCTTTAATTTAAAAAAATAAAAAGACTTGAAAGTACATTTTTTCAATTTTTAAAATGTTCTTACACATGCAACTACAACAGAAATTAAAATTAACACAAATACTAGGTGCATACAAAATGAGTCTCTTATGGAAATAAATATGATTGTTTTCAAAGTCATTTTGAGTTATGTAATTTGTTGTTTTGAGTTATGTAATATAATCTTAAAAAGAGTTCTGAGAATTGGATACAATTTCATTGTTAATTTGATAATCAGGTTTTCTTTTCCCAAACTAACATGTAAGTTTTTGGCCAAAACCACCTCTTTCAGGTTTCTCAGGCTGGGCACCCAAAAATGGAGGCACTCAAAATTACTTTTCACTTTAGAGAATCTTGGTTGAATTCATGTGGAGGAGACATTTCTTTCAGCGCATAGGAGAGGAAGTGATAGGATATCTAAACTCATAGACTCATAGACTTTAAGGTCAGAAGGGACCAATATGGTCATCTAGTCTGACCTCCCGCATGATGCAGGCCATAAATGTTGACCCCCCCACTTTCCCTTAACTCTGCTGTTGAAGTCTCCAGATCGTGATCTAAAGACTTCAAGTTGCGGAGAATCTTCCAGCTTGCGACCCCTGCCCTATGCTGCGGAGGAAGGTGAAAAACCTCCAGGGCTACTGCCAATCTACCCTGGAGGAAAATTCCTTCCCGACCCCAAATATGGCGATCAGCAGAACCCCGAGCATACAGGCAAGATTCTCTAGCCAGACCCTCATTTTACCAGCGATGGCCATTATTGCCTAATTGATTAATGACACGTTATCCCATCAAACCATTCCCTCCATAAACTTATCTAGCCTAATCTTGAAGCCAGACAGGTCTTTCGCCCCCACCGTTTCCCTCGGAGGGCTGTTCCAAAATTTCACCCCTCTGACGGTTAGGAACCTTCGTCTAATTTCAAGCCTAAATTTCCCCACGGCCAGTTTATATCCATTCGTTCTCGTGTCCACATTAGCACTGAGCTGAAATAATTCCTCTCCCTCCCTAGTATTTATCCCCTTGATATATTTAAAGAGAGCAATCATATCCCCCCTCAGCCTTCTTTTGGTTAGGCTAAACAAACCAAGCTCCTCGAGTCTCCTTTCATAGGACAGGTTTTCCATTCCTCGGATCATCCTAGTGGCCCTTCTCTGTACCCGCTCCAGTTTGAGTTCATCCTTTTTAAACATAGGAGACCAGAACTGCACACAGTACTCCAAGTGAGGTCTCACCAGCGCCTTGTATAACGGAAGCAGCACCTCCCTGTCCCTACTAGAAATACCTCGCCTTATGCATCCCAAGATCGCATTAGCTTTTTTCACAGCCACGTCGCATTGCCTACTCATAGTCATCCTGCGATCAACCAGGACTCCGAGGTCCTTCTCCTCCTCCGTCACTTCTAACCTATGCGTCCCTAGCTTATAACTGAAATTCCTATTAGTCATCCCTAAATGCATCACCTTACACTTCTCGCTATTAAATCTCATCCTATTATTATTACTCCAATTTACAAGGTCATCCAAGTCTCCCTGCAGAATATCCCGATCCTTCTCTGAGTTGGCAATACCTCCCAACTTTGTGTCATCCGCAAACTTTATCAGCCCACTTCTACATTTGGTTCCGAGGTCAGTAATGAATAGATTAAATAAAATCGGACCCAAAACTGAACCTTGAGGAACCCCACTGGTGACCTCCCTCCAATCTGACAGTTCACCCTTCAGTACTACCCGCTGCAGTCTCCCCTTTAACCAGTTCCTTATCCACCTCTGGATTTTCCTATAGATCCCCATCTTTTCCAATTTAACCAATAATTCCTCATGCGGTACCGTATCAAACGCTTTACTAAAATCGAGGTATATTAGATCCACCGCATTTCCTTTATCTAGAAGGTCTGTTACTTTCTCAAAGAAGGAGATCAGGTTGGTTTGGCACGACCTGCCTTTCGTAAACCCATGTTGTAATTTGTCCCAATTGCCATTCACCTCAAGGTCCTTAACTACTTTCTCCTTCAAGATTTTTTCCAAGACCTTGCATACTACAGAAGTTAAGCTAACAGGCCTGTAGTTACCCGGGTCACTTTTTTTCCCCTTCTTGAAAATAGGAACCACATTAGCTATTCTCCAGTCCAACGGTACCACCCCCGAGTTTACAGATTCATTAAAAATTGTCGCCAAGGGGCTTGCAATTTCTCGCGCCAGTTCCTTCAATATTCTCGGATGAAGATCATCCGGTCCGCCCGATTTAGTCCCGTTTAGCTGGTCAAGTTTGGCTTCCACCTCTGATACTGTAATGTCAATCCCCTCTCCTGTATTCCCCTCTGTCCTACTCCCTCTATTCCTAAACCCTTCATTAGCCTTATTAAAGACTGATGCAAAATATTCATTTAGGTATTGTGCCATGCCTAGATTATTCTTAATTTCCACTCCCCAAATAATTTTCTTCTCTGGAAGAGATAAACTACACAATTTTTATCATCAGTGATCAATAGGGGATTTTCATCATCAGCTTCCAAAGATCATGAACCAGATTCTGCCAACTTACCCCCCTGAAATCAATGGCAAAACTCCAACTGACTGCAAAGGGACAGGATTTCACTCATAGAGTAATAACTTATTCCATGACCAGTCCCACTGAAATGAATTCAGCAAGGTGCTACTTAAAAAGAATATGGATGGTAGAAACTGGTCCAAACAGCTATTTTTGATCCTCAAGGAACTGTCACTATTTTGTTTATTCCATTTATTTATTTATTTATCGTTTAAAGTTTGTTATTTGAGGACGTGAAATCACATGAAGGAGATAGCATGATCTACTCATTGATTCTAACAAGGCAACAAGAAGTTGTTCCGTTACATGGGTTCTAGTCCTGTCTCTGCCACTGACTTTGTGTGAACTTTCATGAGTCACTTAAATGTTGCGTCTCAGTTCCTCCTTTTGTAAAATGAGAGCAGTAGAACTTACCCATCTTTGTAAATCTTTGAGTTCTCTGGATGAAAGGCACAATATAAGTAGACTTGGCAGAATTCAATTTTTAATTTTTTTTTACAATTTCAATGGGTAATATTGATATTTATTTTTAAGCATTTTTCCTGATTTTTACCTATTTAAGTTATTACAGTTCCAGGAAATTATGGGTTTTACGCATTTTTTTCTATTTTTGTCAATGTAAATTTTCACAGTTGCAGGAAGCTATGTCAGGAGGGTAGACAATAATTATTTAATGAGAGTAGATTCAAAAAGTTGAGGCTTTATAACCGTTCAAACACAAATTTTAAACATCACATGTGAAAATACACAAATTAAATATCCTTAATCTCTCATAAGCTCTCAAGCAGCATTCTGTTTGCTTTTCCTATCTGTAAATGTTGGTTTTTATTAATGGAAATATTTTTCGTTGGTTTGTGTGTGTATGGTCAAACTGACATTTACCGACATTTACTGATAAAAATCTAATCCTTCCAAGCCTAAATCAAAGTGCAACCTTTTGTTATTTATTAAGGGAGCTATGCACCACAGGCCCTCTCAGTGTTATATGCCCCCTTTCCCTTTAAATCTATCAAGAGAATTATTGAATAATAACCACATCACCTTCAGGCTGAAATATAAAATCAATATCAATATGCCTACGTCCCACAAATCAGCCATCCTAAGCAGTGTGTTACCTAATTTTATCTATTTAGCCTAATGCACCTCCACTTTAGTAGTTTTTAGTTGTCTAAATGGATACACTTACCTTGGCCAATCATAATTCTTGTGGGTGGCATGTTGGTGTAAGTGCTGAGGTGCTCTTAGTTGTTGTTTATGAACTGCTCAGAAGTCATTACAAAGATCAGCTCCCTCTTCTTTATATTCCAATACTTGCAAACTCAATGCAGATTTCCAGCCCAAATGCCAGGACTAAAAACTGAACTATTGTCTTA
Source organism: Terrapene triunguis (assembly GCF_002925995.2). NCBI lineage: Eukaryota > Metazoa > Chordata > Testudines > Emydidae > Terrapene > Terrapene triunguis. Next base: position 4,678,484 of record NW_020698066.1, on the reverse strand, counting down.
AACTGCAGGCTATTTATAGTAGTTCCATAGGGCAGCTGAACAAGGAAACTGCATCAACCAGGGCAATATTTGACAGATCACTCATGAAAACATCAGAGACTGACTGCTTTCAGCAACAACATAAAGACTGAAATCTGAACACATTCACCAAAAGGGTTTGTTGTTAGGATTACTGTTACTCTGAATAAAGAGTGTGAGCTACCAGGGCCGCCCAGAGGATTCAGGGGGTCTGGGGCAAAGCAATTTCGGGGGCCCCTTCCATAAAAAAAAGTTGCAATATTATAGAATACTATATTCTCGTGGGGGTCCCTGCAGGCCCGGGGCCTGGGGCAAATTGCCCTATTTGCCCCCCCACCCCGGGCGGCCCTGTGAGCTACTGTCTATGGTTATTCCGTACAAACAGCAAAGATAAAAAAACATGCAATTTTAACAGTTACTTTAGCAAGCTAAGGTAGGTGATTTAAGAGCCACTCTTTGCAGATAATAAAGGCGAAGCATGTTCAGAGACTGATGAGAAGAGGTGTTGGAAAAAAACATACTAAATTTTAAGAGAAACAAGTCACCATGACCAGAAGACACAGTAATCCACAAAAATTGCTTTTGTCCATTTGCCAATTATTAATTTCATTTTTGCATTGCTAGGAGTTGAAAACCACTCCAAAAAACATCTGCATGTGTGCCTTTCTCTAGTACAACTCTTTCTATAGGAAGGCAGTGATGTAGTTAATGAATTTCATTCTAAAAGGTAGGCTGAAGACATGAGGTGGGCCCTAATTGCAAATCTGGATCCAGATTGAAATTTCAAATCTCCTAAGAACAAAAGCAATGCAAGGGTTTGTGAACACAGCAGAAACCTGGTGGAGAGTGTGGTATGTTTATCTATGTGACTATTAGACATTTGTTTTCTGTGAACTTTAAATGTAATGACTGCACTATCTACAGAGAGAGGCACTATTTTATGTTCAATTTAGTACAGACTGACATAGGTATGCTCTCTTATGGAGACTTTGTATTTGTGCTCTTAATATAAAATATACTAGTATACAGTAGTGGTAATAAGCAACAAGTGCAGCATCGGTGGGTTCCAAATGCTCAAATCCCCAAAATGGCTTGGGATCAGGCAATTCAGGGATTAGGTAGTCTTTTCCAAACCCAATTGTTTGGCTCCTGTTATTTGCTAGAAGCATTCAGATCCCACTGACAACAGGGGGTACTCCGCACATTGCTGGATCAGGCTATTAGCATACCTGGTAGTAGGGCTGCCAACCCTCCAGGATTGGCCTGGAGTCTCCAGGAATTAAAGATTCATTTTTAATTAAAGATTATGTCATGTGATGAAATCTCCAGGAATACATCCAACCAAAATTGGCAACCCACCCTATTAGGAAACAGATTTTTAAAGAAACAGAGATGGCCTCTGAGGCCGTTTTTTCTAAAATTTTCTACAGTAACTCTGCAAATAGATGAGACCAAAAACAAAGCCAAGGAACATTTGGAACTTTTGAGAACTGAGTCACCACAATATCATTTGGGAAAGTATGCAATGAATTGACTGGCTGCCTTGCAAGTCTCAGTTCAGCTGATGATTTTAGCAGGTGTCTTAGCTACTTTTGCTGCCACACTTCTCATTGAACCAGCTCTGTTTTGACTCTTATGTGAAAATCAATAAGCAATGCAACACACCCACCTCCAATCATTTAAACAATGTTGTCTTGGACACACTGCATAGTTAACTGGACTTTATTAGGACTTAATTGCTTTGGGTTACACCTAGAGAAAAATTATAGTAATAAACAAAAAGAAAAAATATAAACGATTAGCTGAGCTGGAATTCTGATGTCAGACTACCATCAGACAGATCTGTGAAAAACGGAGTGCTGAGCAGCAGCGTGATCTCATCCAACATTGAAAGGAAATTTATGGTGTAAATTCCTTCTCACACTGTGTAAGATACTGAAGTTAGCTTTTCATCTAATCTATCTATCTATCTATGGTTTCATATACTAGTAGTATTCCGAGCTCTGGTGCATCCAAGGCACTTCAGACAGCACTGAAGAGGTGTGAAATAAAGATTACTATCAAGCAAGAACAGAGATTGATTCTAGCTTCTTTTTTGTTTTGTTAGTTTTTTATGTAAATTAAAAAATTTGGTTCCAATTAACCACATACCGGTGAAAGTTGCTACTGTACAAGAACATTAGTACTTGTATTGCAGGAGCACCTAGATGCACCAGTCAGGGACCCAGGCCCACTTGGGCTAAGCCCTGCGCGCGCGCATGCGCACACACACACACACACACACACACACACACACACTAAAAAAAACAAGAACACTTCCTGCACCAGGCCTTGACTCAGCAAAGCACTTCTGTATATGACTAATGTTAAGCACATGCCTAAGTTCCATTGGCTTCAGTTGCTTAAGTGCCATGTTGAATAGGGTAGAACTGCTGAACTGAATCTCCCAAAGAGCTAGTAATGTAGTATCATGTCAGAAGGAAAATATAAAATAGGCTAGAAAGGTCTGGCTTTTCCAGTAACTGATAGCTAGTAAAAAGTTATTTACTTTATACTGTTGTTGTTTTTAACAGCTGAAGTAATGGTTGAAAACAAAACCCAAGACATCATCTACTGCAGAAAAAATACCAGATGAACATCACACTTTATAGAAAATCTTGTTACAAGTCATGAGAATGAGGCTGTAAAGATCACAACATTCAGTTCATTCAGGAATATCTCAAAATGGTAAGGTTTTATATTTAGAATTTTACAAAATGTGCAATTTGTAAAATAAATACATAGAGACTGTGCCAAAATATGCACAACTCTTAATACTTTATGAAATGCATGATAATTATGAATTAGCTACCAGATGAGATTTAAAGAAAATAGCATATAATATACTATAAACAACTCCACAAAGAGGAATTGAGCAGTTTGAATTGGGAGAGTGAAGTGTCTCATGTTTTCCTTATATAAAGGAATTCTTCCAATTTTCAAGGTTACATGTTCTTCAAGTGGATTCAGTTAAAGTGCTTTAGCAAATCTAGAGAGGTGTTTGATATCCACTTATTCAAGATTCATACAAACAGAGAGAGTGGACTAAAAGGTATTCTGCATGATCACATCTATCTTTGCATGGGAGGATTAAATACTGCCTTTTTAAATTGCCAGTGCTGGGGAGCTATCAAGGTCATAAGTGTTCATCTCTTCTCAACTTTTATGAAAACTTCCTTCCAGGAGAGATAAAAAGAACACTAGATCCCAAGCCCCAGCTACCTGAGAACATCACCATTCATCACAGAAAGCAAAAATGAACTGCTGTGACACAGTATAGTCTTTCCACCACATTTAACTCTCGTCTCTCCTCCCCCAATTAATTTATGGGGTCTCTACTAAAACTTGACTTGATGACATAGGCACTCTGACTGATTCCTTCATACAATTACTGAACATTAGATCTCCCTTTATGGCTCTTTAGCCCCCTCAGATATAAATCTTGTATTTTACACCCAGACAATATGGATGCCCAAACTCTGCTCTACAAGAATGTTAATAAAGAGATAGTCCTGGCCTCAGGATCTACTTGAATTGCTTACCATATGCCTGATTCAACAATTCCCATTGAAGTTTTTCCATTGACTTCAATGGGTTTTGGACTGGCCTACAAATCTCCGCAACCAATAATCTAATGCTTTTTTTTTTTTTTACTACTAAAACATGGAACCACACAGCAGTCAGATACAGTACATTGTTCCTTTTGAAATCTTTACTAATGCTGGACAATCATCATGTAAGATGATTTGTTGAACACTGAAAACTCAAGCTTATATTACCAAGCTTCAAGTAACAGAAAAGGCCACAATTAAATCGCATTGTTGACTATTGACTGAACACAAGAAGCTAATCAGATCTTCAGGTTTAAAGTCAAATGCAATGCAAATCTTCTCTCACTGACACTTTCAGAGAAAGTAATTTAGCTGAGCGGATATTTATTTAACTTATGGGCAGCTGATTTAAACACATATAAATTTGTCAGTTTTGTCACAGAGACTGTTATTCTTGGTAATATAATTGTCAAGAATCATACATGCATGATATAGTCAAACTTCAGCTACACTGCTGCTTGCAGGAGGATAAAGTGTCAAGTGGTGTTTTGACTATGTAGCATTTCCTGTATACTCAGGAACAACAGAGCTTTTCCCGATAAAGGACTACACATAGGAAAACACAGATTATTAGTAGAAATGTGGCTTTAAGAAGGAGTCAAACCTCTGAATCAGTATTTTTTCCTTTACATAGGACTTTGTATGTAGCACTTTTTCAGAGTGCTAAATATGAAACCAAAAAAGAGAATTAAAAAAATAATACACCTCTACCCCGATATAACGCGATCTGATATAACACGAATTCGGATATAACGCGGTAAAGCAGTGCTCTGGGCGGGCGGGGCTGCGCACTCCGGCGAATCAAAGCAAGTTCGATATAACGCGGTTTCACCTATAATGCGGTAAGATTTTTTGGCTCCCAAGGACAGCGTTATATCGAGGTAGAGGTGTATTGTCTGTAAGCAAGGCAAAATTTGAATGGTTTGCCTCTACTACCTTTAAAAACCATAGAGATTGATCTAATTCCCATAGAAGTCAAAGGGAGTCTTTCTATTGAGCTGAACAGGAGCAAGCCCATTCCCATACTGATGATTAACACTGTAATAGCAATGATGGAAGGAACTCTACTGGTGGTGAACTTCTGCAAAATTATCTAGATTTTTTATTATTTTTGGTTGTTCCCCAGTACGACTTCACTTTTCCACAACAAGGCAGGATATTATTGTATGTAGCTACAATGTCATTTAGGGCTCCCTTCCAGACATGTCAGTCTACTTTTCACAGATCAAATCAACCATCAAAAAAATTCAGTCTGAAATAGAGCCATGGGAGAAAACACGCCATGTTCAAAACAATGTGGAATATCAGTTCTGCTCATCAATTGCATTTTAATTGTTTTATGACAAACTGCATTTTGAAGTTGTGTACGCACTAGCTGGCAAGAAGCTGACCATAACTCATTAAGAAAAACATAAAAATGCCTAAACACTCAACTGATTCTCAGCAGCTGTATTTAAAAAATAAACCAACACTGCAGCTGCTCAAATTAAAATTAAATACTGATATTTTAAAAACTATAGTACTTGGAAAATCATTATGAAACAGAACAAGGCAGAGCACAGCAATGGAAAACAGACTGCAATGAATGCATGTGGATTTCACCTTTTCACATATTTTCCTAGACAGTTCTTGCTGCCTGCTCCTCCCAAAACTCCTTCTCCTTAATGTCTCATTTGTTTCCTTCTCTGTTTCTTCATGTCTTCTTGAAAACTTCCCCCAGACTTGAAATTCCCTCCCATTTCTTGTGGCCCAGTCATCTGCCATCTCTTAATTCAAATCCCTCCCTAAAACACATTTCTACCATAAGAGCTTTCCAACAATAATCCACCATGAATGTGTACACACAAAACAAACTAAAAAATAAATCTGGACAACCAAGAGATTAGAACCCCAAAATAAGTTTCTTTACTCTGAGAGATGTCTGTCAATAGGACCACTCGTGTTTAAATGTAAGCATGCATACAAGTTTTTGCAGGATTGGGGACTTAGTAAACTCCTGGGTACAGGGACCATATCTTCTATGATTATACAGCATCATGAACACTAGGATCAAGAAATCTTTTTTTTTATTATTTAAAAAGTAGAGAAGTCATTAGAAAGGCATAATTTGTCAAACATCACAATATTATGGCACCGGAAAAAACATAGCTATTTTCTATTCTAAGGACAGAAAAGCCCCAATTTAACAAAGATCATGAGGTTACCTTTCCTAAAAATGGTTACTTACCGTTTTTATAACTGCTATTCTTCAAGATATGTTGCACATATCCATTCCACCAGAGATGTGTGTGGACCTAGTGCATCAACCCAGAGATTTCCCCCCGCCCCGCATAATGGCTGCCGTTGGGGTAATGCATGTGCCCCGTGTACATTCATGCTCCCAGCTGATGGCATAAATGGCAGCGCTGCCCCAACCCTTCCTCAGTTCCTTCAAACTGGAATCCAATAAGCATAGGCTCCAATGCAAAAGGGGGAAAGGGTGGGTCATAGTATGGACATGTGCAACACATCTCGAAGAACAACAGTTACAGAACAGGTAAGTTCTTCTTTGAGTGATTCCACATGTCTTTTCCACTCCGGTGACTCACAAGTAGTTCAGAATGGAGAAGGGTTTTAGAGTCCATCTGAACAAGTACTGCAACACAGCTGTCCCCAATCTAGCATAATCTCTCGAGACTTGGGAGACAGCTAGTGAAAGTACGTACAGATGACCACATTGCAGCTCTGTAAATGTCACTAATGGGGACCTGACTCAAGACTGCAGATGATACTGCCTGTGTTCTTGTACAATGTGCTGAAACACAGGTACAGGAACTTCAGCGATGTCATGGCACAGCAGTATGCAGGATGAGATCCAGGAAGATATTCTCTGCCAAGAAACAGGTTGCCCCTTCTTCATTCTGTCAGCAAAAGAAATGAACAGCTGAGGGGACACTCTAAACCAGGGGCGGGCAAACTTTTTGGCCTGAGGGCCGCATAAGGTTTCGGAAATTGTATGGAGGGCCGGTTAGGGGAGGAGGTCGTGCCCCTCCCCCCGGGACCCATCCCCATCCACCCCCCCGTTTCCTGTCCCCTGACCACCCCCAGAACCCCTGCACCTGACTGCCCCCTGCCGCCCCATTCAACCCCTCCTCTTAATCCTGACTGCCCCCTGGGGACCCCAACCCCATTCAACCCCCCTGTTCCCCGCCCTCTGACCGCCCCAACACCTATCCACACCGCCGCCCCCTGACCACCACCCCAGACTCCCCTGCCCTCTATCCAACCCTCCCCCCCACTCTCTGCCCCCTCATTGCGCTGCCTGGAGCACCGGTGGCTGGCAATGCTACAGCCGTGCCGCCCAGCTGGAGCCAGCCACGCCATCGCCACCGCGCAGCACAGAGCACTGAGTCAGGCCAGCCTCTGCAGCTGCCCCGCCCCAGGAGCTCACAGCCCCGCCGCCCAGAGTATTGCACCGGCGGTGGAGCAAGCTGAGGCTGCGGGGGAGGAGGAACAGCAGGGAGGGGGCCGGGGGCGAGCCTCCTGGGCCAGGAGCTCAGAGGCCGGGCAGGAGGGTCCCATGGGCCGGATGTGGCCCGCAGGCTGTAGTTTGCCCACCTCTAAACTGTTTAGTCCTGCCCATGTAAAAGACTAATGCACTGCGGGTGTCCAAAGCATGGAGACTCTCTTCATTCTTATGAGAGTGAGGCTTTGGAAAAAAGGTTGCTAAGTATATAGACTGATTAAGGTGGAAGTCCAAAAGCATCCTTAGTCAGAAATTTAGGGTGTAGATGCAACTAAACCTTGTCCTTATAAAAGCCATATATGAGGAGGGTCAGCAAATAATGCTTGTAGCTCTGCTATCCTCCTGGTCAAGGTAATAGCTACTTTCATGGAGAGATTGAAAAATGAACAAGTAGCCATAGACTTAAAAGGTGGCTCTATTAAGGCCAAAAACATTAAATTTAGATCCCATGCAGGTGTGGGTACTGTCACGGGTGGACAGAGTCTGTTCAATCCCTTCAAAAATCCTATTGTTGAAAAAAAATCAGATCTATGCTGTAAAGGAGAATGGAATGTTGAAACAGGAACCAAGTGAATGCTCAAAGAGCCCTTTTCTCCCTTTAAGTGAAGTAAATATTCCAGAATAAGCTGAGGGGAAGACTGTGTAGGAGGAGAACCCCACTGTTAGAACCATACAGAAAAACATCTCCATTTCATGATGTAATTATACCTGGTGGATTATTTTCTGCTATTCAACAGAATGTTCTAAACGCTCAGTCTCCTGAAGTGTTAACCAATGCAAGCTGGAGATCGGAAGGGTTGGGGTGCAGCATCTTGTCGAGGCCAAGCTGGTGCTCTCAGGAGTAGAGTGGTGTGAGCCTGTCTGAGTTTGTATAACCATCCTTGAAATCAAAGTAATGGGTGGAAAGGCATACAGCAGCTTATCCTTCCATGATAAAATGAAAGCATCTGAGATAAAGCCTGGACTGCGACCTGCTGTGGACCAGAACACAGATGACACTTCCTGTTCAATTGTGTAGCAAACAGGTCTATCTGTGGCGTTCCTCAAAGATGAAAAATGCACTTGGCTTTGTCCGTTCTGAGGGACCATTAGTGATTCATGCTGGATGTTCTGCTGAGATGATCCGCCAGAGATTCCTGAACACCAGGAGATGTGAGGGGATGAGTATAATTTGAGGCTATTTTGATGAAAAATCCCAAATTTTCATTGCCTCTTGACAAACTATCTGACTTGGCACCTCCCTGCCTGTTGAAGTAGAACATAGCAGCAGTGTTGGCCACAAGGACTTGCACAGTACATCCTTTGATACAGAGAAGGAAAAGCCAACCTAGCGTGAATTGCTCAAAATTCTAACGTTTATGGGGAGAGAGAGCTCTTGATCTGACCAAGTCCCTGAGTCTGGAGATCCCCCTTCTAGAGAGGAGGCATCTGTGACCAGAATCATGAAGGGCGGAGAGGAACAAAGGGACCCCTTTGCATACAATGGTGAGGTCTATCCTATCTAGGAATGACAAGACACCTGAAGGTGTGTGAGTGAACATGTCCACTGGTTGACAAGATGAATAGTAAACAGACTTGAACCATCCCTGCATGCCTCTGAGGTGAAAGCTAGCTTGCTGAGTCATGTGTGCACAAGTTGCCATATGCCCCAGAATTATCAAGCAATTTCTTACTGCTGTGCAAAGCTGGCCCTCACAGGCTCAGGCCCCTGGTCTGTCCACTGACAGATGTTTCACCACACGTTCCTGGATCAAGTTCAGCATAAATAAGAAATGCTGTGTTTAATACAGTATATAATGGGGTTATCAATCAGGAGCCTTGAAGACAAGAAGCTATTTTCTTCTTTCAAGGATGTATTGCCAACATATATTAATCACTCCAGTAATGCAAAGCGAATGCAATTTTGCTCCGGAAAGCCTACCCGGCATCCTTTGTCCAACTTAATACCATACCTGTACCACCAAAAAATATGTAAATAAAATGGAAAATAGAACATTATCTGAATTAAATATACCACACACAAAGACTTTTCAAATTACATTATCAAGGAAAATAAGACCATAACATCTGTTACATCTACCAATAAAATTACTTTTTACCAAGGCTAAGGTCAGGGGATACAGTAATAAAATTAGGGTAAGCAGCCTTAACCTAAACTTTTGAAAAATAAGTGGGGGGAGGAGTGGAAACTGAGTGCTAAATTTTAAATAGGCCTCAGTCCAGTCTCTCATGAAGTTCTACACCTGCACCTGTAGGAGCAAATTATGGGGTTTAGCCATCTAACTACCTGATCAGCAGGTGTCATCAGGTGTTTAAATGGCCAAATCCCAAACTACGTCTGCTCAATTAATTGAAGGAGCAAAAGAATGTGGGTACAATTAAACTGCAGGTGCAAATTCTCCCTACAAAGTTAGAAGCCGTCTTTCAAAAGCAGCCCCCTCAGGGGAAAAGGAGAATTGCTTACACTTTCCTTAAAATTTGCAAAATAACAGATCCTTTTACCCGGCTGCCACAGGGCTTTTCTGTTAGAAGGAAATTTGAAACAAACAAATAAAATAATTCAAAATGAAAAGGACCTATTGGAGGTATGCTAGTAACAGGTATGATTTTTTTTCTGCTGTATAGCTTTATAATCACACAAATCTGATCTAACTGAGCCAAATTAATCTATAAATCAGATTAAATAGTAACTGTAATTGAGGTTTCCACCCCCTGCTCTTTGGATTTAAGTTATTAAATTACTTTTTCCTCCCCCTAGCACAGATGTAATATATTCTCCTTACAAGCCAGCAATTCCATAAACCCATGAATTCTTTAATTAGTCTCTTTGCAAGTCCCAACACAGGCAGTCACACAACCTGTCCAATGTGAAGAGGAGTAAGAGAAAAAAATCTCTCTCTTTATCCAACCCCCTAATTTCTGTCAAGAAAGAGCTATGAAGCTGTATGGTGAAGTTAATTAATTATAGAGTCAATTGGGGGTGGTTTTTCTTTTGGTTCCCGGATCTTTTCCTGATGTAGGTCTTTGAACTTCTGCCTGCACTAAGCCCATGAATCAGTGTCATTTACAACATGCATTAAGATAATTGAACGTAGTAAGGAGGAAATGTATACAAGAGAGCTAATATTTCATGTAGAGAGGCTAATTTTATCAATGCAACAGTGCAAAATAGACCACCTCACAGTTAGTGTCTTTGTGTTCAGAGCTAAAAGAAAGTTACACTGCACAACTGTATAAAAAGAGATTTTCTTTGTTTTGTTCTTATTGTAATCATTACTTTCCTGGACAATTAAAAAAACCTGAATTCTTCAACAAAGCAAAATTAAAACCAACAAATATTTGTAAATGGTTTAAGAGACTAAACTATGAAGACTAGAAAAGAAAAATGTTAATGTTTTTATTTTCCAGCTGCAAAATGATTAAAATAATTTTTATAGGTGTGTACACAGGCACACACACACACAAACACACACCAGAAATGGAAAATAACCTCTTTCATTCACTGAAAAATAACCAAAGTTTAAAATCCAAAAATTATGGGAAAATAAAGATATATTTAAAAAACCCTAAATAGGTCCTAGTTGAGGTTCCAATCCAGGAAACAACCTGCTTTGAATAACTTTTTGTATGTGAGTAGTAGCTTGATTTCAAACTAGTTGTATGCATAAAGTTATTGCCATGGGTAAGTGTTTGTAGAGTAAGGGCCATAATCAGCTATGCAAGCCAGCTACAACTGCATATGAAAAAACAAATCTTTACTTTAGACCTTAAGTTTTATCACAACCCCCAACACAATAAACTACTTAAAAACTGTATTGTTGGGAAATACCAAGAACATGTTTTAAATGAATAAACTAGAATGATTACTTTAATATATATATATAAATCAAAGAAATTAGACTTGGAAATCTCCAGTTTCGGTATCGTTTTCATAACTCCTTTTACCCTTCAATGTAAAATGACAGAACATAAAACCACTGAGCCTCCAGTTCAGATAAGGAAAAAGTGAGTTAAAGGATAGCCTGCCCTTGCATTAAGGAGATGTCATTCTCTTGACAAAGAACTCTGCTTATCAGACAAATGTCCAAGGGAGAGTGCCATTGAAGAAACACTTTCTCCTAAAATAATTCCTGTTTAAAGAAAAGTTGTTTAAATCAATCGTTTGTAGACACATAAATCTAAAGAGACATAGCTGCACTCTTACCCCTTCTCCATGGGCACAAGCTCCTTTAAATCAGACTTGAAGAAAACACAACAAAACACTAATTAGCCTAAAAAGGTATAAAGTAAAAGACAGCAGGAGCGTAAGAAAGAAGAACAATTAAGATAAGTATATATCAGGTCTACATCCTACCTGGGCTTACACAAGTATATAAGCAGCACCGTGTGTGTATGTTACTCGTATGTAGAATCATAGGGTGAAATACTCTTGTGGTTTGGGGGGTCATGTGCAAGGCCTTCAGCACAACTTACTTGTTACAAAGAGTGCATGTATATGGAATACGGGCAGAAGCCATGTAGTATAGCCTGTGCACCCCTTATGCACTATGGAAATGGTCGCTATGCCAACTCTTTCATAGACTAGTGCAAAAACCATGTTGGAGGTTGACTGGAGGAGGACCAGAGAGTCATAGGATTCACATTTATGCAGATCCAGAAGCCTCTACGTGCTAACTGGTAAGGATGGGCTGCAGCTGACATTCCAGCTAACAGAAATGTGAGGTGGAGAATATGGGAGAAGGAAAGAAAGGGGCAGTACATCAGCCATACACAGTGGGCAGCATGCATTTCACCTCCCCAAACTCTTGACCTGAATGGATTATGATTACATGGTGTTTATCCAAGTGGAATGGATATTATACATACACAAACATGTGTACAAGAGCTGGTTGGAAAATGTGGGAAATGCCAACATTTTGAAATTCATTTTTTGTTCCAAATTGGAACAAAAAGGCAAAATTTCAAAATTTTTCACAGAAAAGAAATCCTGAACAATCAAAACAGAAAATTTGATTTGGAAACATTGAACTGTTTCATTTTGATAATGTCAGAACATGATAATAGATAAAATATTAAATATAACTAATATGATATTAAAAATAATATAAAAGTAAAACCAAAATGAAACTAAACGATAATGTCAAAATGAACTATTTCAACATTATTGAAATGAAACGACAGTCAAAACAATTTATTTTGACAATTTTCTGTGAAACACATTTATTTAAACTAAACTGCATTTTCCAACAGAAAACTGTTCCATGTAAAATTTCATAAGAACAGCCATACTGGGTCAGATCAAAGGCCCATCTAACCCAGTATCCTGTCTTCCGAGAGTGGCCAATGCCAGGAGCTTCAGAAGGAATGAACAAAACAGATAATCATCAAGTTATCCATCCCCTATCGCCCATTCACATCTTCTGGAACCAGAGGCTAGGGACACCATCCCTACCCATCCTGGCTAATAGCCATTGATGGACCTATCCACCATGAACTTATCTAGTTCTTCTTTGAACCCTGTTGTAGCCTTGGCCTTCACAACATCCTCTGGTAAAAAGTTCCATAGGTTGACTGTGCGTTCTGTTAAGAAAGGCTTCCTTTTGTTTGTTTTAAACCTGCTGCCTATTAATTTCATTTGGTGACCCCTAGTTCTTGTGTTATAAGAAGGAGTAAATAATACTTCCTTATTTACTTTTTCCACACCAGTCAACATTTTGTAGACCTCTATCATATTCCCCATTAGTTGTCTCTTTTCCAAGATGAAAAGTCAGTCATTAATCTCTCCTCATATGGAAGCTGTTCCATACCCCTAATCATTTTTGCTGCCCTTTTCTGTACCTTTTCCAATTCCAAAATATATTTTTGGGGATGGGGCGAACAGATCTGCATGCAGCATTCAAGATGTGGGCGTACCATGGTTTTATATAGAGGTAATATGATATTTTCTGTCTTATTATTTAGCCCTTTCCTAATGATTCCCAACATTCTCTTAGCTTTTTTGACTACTGCTGCACATTGAGTGGATGTTTTCAAGGAACTATCCACAAAGACTCCAAGATCTCTTTCTTCAGTGGTAACAGCTAATTTAGTCCCCATCATTGTATATGTATAGTTGGGATTATGTTTTCCAATTCGCATTACTTTGCATTTATCAACATTGAATTTCATCTGCCATTTTGTTGCCCAGTAACCCAGTTTTGTGAGATCCCTTTGTAACTCTTTGTAGTTTACTTTGGTCTTAACTATCTTGAGTAGTTTTGTATCATCTGCAAATTTTGCCACCTCACTGTTTACCCCTTTTCCGAGATCATGTATGAATATGTTGAACAGTACTGGTCCCAGTACACCCTAGGGAACACCACTATTTACCTCTCTCCATTCTGAAAACTGACCATTTATTCCTACCCTTTGTTTCCTATCTTTTAACCAGGTACTGATCCATGAGAGGACCTTTCCTCTTATCCCATGACAGCTTACTTTGCTTAAGACGTGAGGGACCTTGTCGAAGGCTTTCTGAAAATCTGAGTACATTATAGCCACTGGATCCACCTTGTCCACCTCAAAGAATTCAGGTAGATTGCTGAGGCATGATTTCCCTTTACAAAAAACAGGTTGACTCTTCCCCCAACAAATTGTGTTCACCTATGTGTCTGATAATTCTGTTCTTTACTACAGTTTCAACCAATTTGCCCGATACTGAAGTTAGGCTTAACAGTCTGTAATTGCCGGGATCGCCTCTGGATCCTTTTCTAAAAATTGGCTTCACATTAGCTATCCTCCAGTGATCTGGTACAGAAGCTGATTTAAATGGTACGTTACATACCACAATTAGTAGTTCTGCAATTTCACATTTGAGTTCCTTCAGAACTCTTAGGTGAATACCATCTTTCAACAAACTCTACCCCCCGATCTACCTGTAGCCCCTTAATTCTCTTCCCAATTCATTTTACTCATGGTCCTCGCATGAGTGTTCTCTGTAAATGGTTATGTAAGGAGTGTGCAGGCAGCTCCAGGGTTAGACAGACTGCAGGCCCAAATTAACGTTGCATTAACTGGCATTAGTTTGTGAGCATATGTAAAGAAAGCCTGAATTTGGCGCATAGTTTTTCTTTATTTTAAATGAAGGAGTGTAATCTCCTTTTTATGGTGTGCAGTAGAATCAAAAATTCCTACATTTCCACATTTTCTGTAACAGAACATTAGTTCCTCAGTCCTGCAGTTAACTGGATGTTTTCCTGACACCAACTGTTAAAGTCTGAATTGGACCCATTTGATCTCTCTTTTTGTTTAAGAGCATTCCTAAATGCCAAATCTGAGTCTCAAATCTCACTATTCCATTTATCTGGAAGTTCCTTTGTTATTAGATAGATTAGATATTATGGTTATGTAGATCCTGTATATTATTTTACTTATTAGATGTAATCTGTCAAAACATATTTTTTCTACACTTCTCAGCTGTGTGTGGATTTGTTGTACACATTAAATACAAGTGTAATGATTAAATACAAAGTTTTGTTTTTTCCTTCCCTGATAGGAACTGCACTATTGTATGAACTCAGTGAAAGTGTATTTTTATCAGTGAAATGAAATGTATGTCAAGTTTGAAAGCATCAGAGATGGTCTGGCATTTGATCCATGCCAGTCTTTTGCAAAAATAGGAATACGTCCTATTATCAGGATTGATAGTCACAAAGCTCACTTCAAAAGATGGCTTATTTCTCCATATCCTTAGTGCTAGCTTATTTTACCTCATGTCACATCCTATTGCTTCCATGACATAATTATGAGGTGAAATGATCTCAGTGAGGCAAGGGAGTGAAAAATTGACCAACGTTTTTTGTTAATTAGATGACACCATCAGTTACATAGATAGGCCTGATCCAAAGCCCATCAAATTCAGTTGAAAGACTTCTATTAACTTTGGTGGCCTTGGATCATGTCCTTATATACCATAGTAATATGCACCTTAAAATTCAGATGAGAGAAGATTCAGCTACCTATTTATTATCTATAGGTTAATTCCTGGACCACTGGAGTTAATGTGAAAAGTTCCATTAATTTCAAAGGGACCCACAGTTCAGCCTGTTGGGCCCACTGAAGTCAATAGAAGTTGACAATACTCACCTCCTTGCAGGAAGTGTGTGGAACATTGAAGGATCTGGCCCTTGGAAAAGAAAGGAACAAGTCTCTTTCTTTCTAATTCTAATATGGATTATGTCAATAACCTGATTTGCTGGAGAAACATTCCAAGTAAATTTAAGTCATTCTAAATAATTCTCAAACAGATTGAGATATAGAATGAAAAGCTATTTACATAAACTCAAAACACAAGTATAAATTGTCTCTAGAGTAGCTTGGAGTTTTAGTCCAGAGAAGATTTAAAATGTTTATAATTTAATAAGAGCTTTTTATTTTAAGTTTTAATGAATGAAATTTAAGATATTGGCAGCCTCTCTTCATTCATACATTCCACTGCTGTGAGATCAGTAGAATAGGAAGAGGAAGAAAAAGAATCATAATTATGCATTTCAAATCATGAAGGTATGAGAAGCAGAGAAACTGTACACACACAGGTATATGCAAGTTCCTTTATTGTGGTGTACACTTAACTAAATACTTGGCTAAATATACACTTAGGCTGCAAACGTTTCACTTAGCACAGGTTTTGCAGATTCTGGAAGGGGATTCAAACTTCACTACTGAGTGTCCCCTTCTCCTTTGAATAATCTGATCCCTTTTATTCATAAATAAATTGCATTTTTATGGACCTTGCAGCACAACCAACTTTTGGCAACCCTAAAATTCGCTCCCATTAGGACCTCTCAAGTACTTGATCAACACTGTGCACTTACATATTAAATATATTTTAAAAATCACATTGAGACCAAGTGGGGAGAACCAGATAGTTGAGGTAAATATTGATGCTCTGCTTTAACTCATACTGCTTATGGGTAAAAACAAAAACAAACACAAAACCCACAGACTGGCAGATTTGAATTGCATGGCTTTCTATATTTAAAAATAGTTATTTGAATATAATTTCCCTATTATTTAAAAAAGCAAAATGTTTCATAAAATGTTATTAAACTCTTGTTTACCTGAGACACCAGACGGTCCCTTAAGGAGCTGTCAGGCAAAGCTCTGTTGTTATTTAAGACAGATGTATTGAAAATGCATACAGAGTACCTTAGTATTTAGTCTGGCCCTTATAAATCTTTTAATATTTTTAATATTATTTTCTCTATTTTATGGATTAACAAGTTGCCAAATTTCATTTTACAATAAAATCAAGTAGAGAAAACAAGCACACAAATAGGGTTAACCTTCATCCTTTATGGCCTATTAACCACCACGTGCCAGAGGGCCTGATTCTGATCTCACTTATACTGATATAAATCTGGAGTGATTCCACTTAACTTGATGGAGGAACAAAATCAGTGAGTGGAGATTCCTGCCCAGAGTGTTTAGTATGATCCTTCCAACTTAGATATATTTAGTGCACCCATCATCATAGCATCTAGACACTAAGCAACCTGGCCTAAATACTGTTTCTATCTCAGTAGTCTTCCACCTTTTCAGTAAAGGTAAAAAATATTATAAAATTCATCCGTTTTTCTTTTAGTCGGGTCTGAAATGCTGGAAACACAAAATCAAAGTTATTTTATTTTTCACATTTTTTTTCTTGTGAAGGAAATGGTCTGTCTTGTAGCAGAAAGAATTAAAGGGAGCGATTGAAGTCTCTAATAGGATGGCAGAAGCAAACAAGAGGTAAGCCTCACAGGAGGAGGAGAGCAGACCTGAGCATCACAGACTTTTTTTGAGGGCGGGACGAAAGCAAAGTGAGGGGGCAGATCTTTTGTGCTGGGAGATGCCTGTGGATGTTTTTACAGGAAAGCACATTCTACATTTCTACAGGAAGAGAGCAGACCCCCAGGGATTTCTCTCACCACGATCCTAACTCCAAATTTGGGAGTGCCTGCCAAAAGTGGCCTCCCCGAAGACTCTTTCCTGTGGCAAAGTCAGGCAGCAGACATTACTGCAGGTATGTTAGTCGTTTCTTAAATCTATCCTGTTTACAGTAAAAATAGCCAACTAGGATTTCTGTTGTTATACTTGATAACAAAACACTGCACGTATGCTAAAATCAAGCAAGCAAACATCAAGTCCACAAATCTGAAAGGGCATTGGAACACTGAAACAAATGTCATAAGAATTACAGTCCACTTTCCATTTCTTCTGGGTAGGCTCGGCACTTTAGAAACACCAACTTTCAGGGAGTCATGAGGATCTTTCACCATTTTAGAAATGAAAGAAAGAAAGCCATGAGGAAAAAAATCCCATAGCAGGAAATAAATATTTACTAGCTGCAAGAGACGAAGTTACAACTTACAGCAGTCACGTTGCTGACATTCAAAACAGGGCTCAATGGGGTTGTCTCTCCCAGAATTCCAGGGGCAGATATCAGAGGAAAGCATGCTGGAAAAGGCCTTTTAAAATGAGTGAATCCACAACTGAAAGTTTAGTAGTGACCTGGAAGTCAAAGAGAAGCTGTTGGGAAACGGATCTTAAATCCTCACCTTTGAGGATCAAGAGTCTAGATGGAAGACATCCAGAGAGTTTCAGAGCTGTAGACTGACACATAATGTATTCAAGATAATTCATTGCACGGAATATATCAGATACTTTTAATTTATGAATTGTCTGTGAGCTGCTTTTTCACAACTTGAAATTATTTGCAGAATAATTTCTGAGAATAAACTCCTGGTCTATATATTGTTTGTGAGCCAGCTGTATGTTGTGAGTATTCAATATTTGAAATTTGAGCTGTGTTGGCTACGGTTTTGATTGGTTATCTGGTAGTATTTCTGTTCTGAGGTTGCAAGCTGTGACTTCTAGAATCAGATTTCTGGTGCAAATAGTCATGTTTAGGACTTCAAACGTAACTTTCCATATATACAGGGTGGGGCATACAGAGCCCCTGGAATAGGGAAGGGGAGAATGGAGGACACATAGAGCTCTTGAAATTTGTCTGAGGGGTAGGGTGACCAGATAGCAAGTGTGAAAAATCAGGACAGAGGGTGGGGGGTAATAGGCCTTTATATAAGAAAAAGCCCCAAATATCAGGACTGTCCCTATAAAATCGGGACATCTGGTCACCCTACTGAGGGAAGATGTGGGACACATAGAACCCCTGACGTGGGGGAAGGGCATAATAGGGGGCATGGAAGGGAAGGAGGTATCAGAGGCATACAGAGCCATTTGCAAAGGGGGGACAATGGGGGACCCCGGTATGGAGGGAGGGAGGAATGGGGATACAGAGAGCTCCTGGCATGAGGGAATGTGGGAGTTGCCGGGAGTCTCTGAAATACAAGGGGATGCAAGAGTGGCACATAGGGTGCTTATGAGGGAGAATGAAAAGATGCAAGTATCCCATGATGTACATAATGAGCACAGGCTACAGATGCAACACAGTGTCCGCCCCTCTAGTAATAAATAAATAAGTAAATTAATAGTTATAAATAAGTTAATAAATAATAAGTTGCCATCACAATCCTTGTTGTATCACAATCCTTTATGTGACACTAAACACATAACATGACACAATGCCCACAATATCATAGCTTCAGTTCAGGATCAACCCCAAACAGAAGCTAACTGGTAGGACAAACAGTGCTTAAACACATGTATCTCCATGTCAGAACAGGCAATACAGATAATTGCTGGCACCATACATTGCTTTTGGTGTCAATATTCTGTGTTTTTAAGTTTGCCCTTATGTTGAAAGTTCTATTTTATAGGTCAGCCCGGCCATGCTGGAATCCACTAACTTGAATGCTAACATTGCAAGTATTTGTGATCCTGCAAAAACTAATGAAACACTGGATGTGACAGGTTATTTTAAGTCAATAACTGCTTTAGCAAAATTCTGGAAATCAAATGCAGTTTAAGATTTTTTATTTTATTTTTTTTACTTTATTGCATTAAATTGTAGGCAGCTCAGCTACAATGTCCTTTTTACAAAGGGAATCAGAAAACAATGAGCAGTAATTTAATTCCAGACCATTCCAGATTGATTTTCAGTCCACACTCAGATGTCTGTTACCCTGCCAGAAAAAAAATTATTATAGAGACCGTGGACTAACACATAATTCACGTCTTATTATCCAAAAGCTAAGATTTTGGCTATAACAACTCAGAGATGTTAGAGCCATAATTTAAGGCACTTGTGCACTGGTTCAGACTCATCTTTCATGATGGGGGGCCACTACCTAACCCTCATTTGGAGTGCATGTCATAGTGCTAAGGAGGATGGGTGGAGCAGCTGGCCCAACATGAGTTTCTCTTGAGGCCTACAATCAATGCTGTTCTGGGAAAAACAAAACAAGGTTACTCTAGAAATACTGAAGGCTGTTTACAGATTGCCCACCCCACGCCCTTGTGAGTCCAATGAGATTACACCTCTGTTTAGTTATGCATGTGTTAAGTGCTTTGCTGGATTGGGGCCTGGGTCTACAATTTTGCACTTGCAAGAAATTGCCAGGGAAGTGCATAAATTAGTTCTGGCACAAGTGACTGCAAAAATAAATGCATGAAAAAAAAAACAGGCTCGTTGTATTTACAGCAATGGTTCATTCTTTAACAAATTCAGTCCACAATAAACATAACTTTATGCTTATGTATACAACTGTTAGAGCAGAGAAACAGAAATAGCATCTTGGGTTCTATTCTAAGTGCTCACAGTAAGTCACTATGGGCTTGATTCTGCAAGGTGTTGACCTGAATGGGAGCACTCACATGTTTAAATTTGCTATGTGGATTTAAAGGTTCATGTTTGATTAAACAGCCTCAAGTAATCACTTGTATTTGCTGTTTTACTAAATACAAGCTATAAATCAAGTTGAAAGATTATTTGACGCAACTGATGACAAGAAACTTTTGACCATACTTATTTGTAAAAAGTAGTAGGCTAAGCAATATATGGTTCTTGTTGCTGGACATGTTCACCTTCTTATGTAAGGCATCCTGAGCTGTAATTAACTTGTGCATGAGAAAAGTAAATGTGCTTTCACGGAGTAGCACAGCTCCCTATATGGCTCATTTGCAGCTTGGGAGTTAGCATAAGACTAGTCAGAACACTCATCCTTTACTTTGGTCTGCTATTTAAAATTTCCTTTATTTTTTTTTTCTGTAAGGTAGTGTATCCCAAACTTTTGAAAGTTGAGCCGTGTGTCAGGAAACTGAAGTGAGTCATGCATGCACCCAGTGCAACCTCACCATATGTTGTTAACGGCCTACACATCTGAATTTATATATCTTTTACACACTCCTGGCTAGTCTTTCAGCTATCCTCCAATCCCCCCTACTTTCAGAAATGCTGGTTTAGATCTTCATAATATATTTCCTCTCTCTTCTTACATGCTTTGATGAGCAGTGAAATAGTTAACAACATTGGCATCTAAAGTATCATCATTGGCATCTCAGTTAGCACCCGTTAAATGAATGGAGCTGTTCACACTTCAGAGCTATAGCTTCCGGCTTTCTGCAAACTCAGGCAGACCTCTCTGGATCAGCTGCACTCAGGTCATGCTGCGATAGGTTTTTTTCCACTACCCTAACACTTAGAGATTTACTTCTTGTTTTTCATTAAAAAAAAAGAGAGAGAGAGAGAGAGAGGAGACTCCATAGCACAACTGAGAGGTCTGTCTGTGCACGCAGCATCCAGGCTGTCATTTGGTTCTGTCCCACATCTTGGAAAATACTGCTTTAAGAATTGACCAAAGCAGGATGATCTTGTAGTCATAAAGCACAATTCTGCAAGAATGACTCCAAAGTACTTTACAGATATCTCAGATCCATATAAAAATTATATATCGCATTGCACACAAAGTAGAACCATATTTGGAGAGAAGTGTAATAACTGCTTCAGAGCAATCGTGAGCCGTATAACCTTGATCTAGAACAACAAGTGAATACCTTAGCCAACTGTAACTATAAGTCAGAATCCTCCCTGCCTTCCAAGATACCAGAATTTTTTTAACAACCACAGATAGTCAGGACCTTAGAATTTAAATCTCCTTGGAAAGAGGGCAACACCAGCACTATACCATCACCTCACATCTTGTGGGTATGCTGGGGCATTATTTCAAGCCTGACTCGGTATCAATTCCTGAAAGCACTTCAAGTTTTAAGTTATCTCCCACCCAAGTAGTAGCCCTACTCTGTTTAAGAGGTCTGACAAGATCACTACCTCAGGTGATAGGGATTCAGTGTTACTAATTGTGTAAGAAACAATTGCTGCTGTAGAGAAGAACATATGAAACAGCTTTTCAGTGTCCTCCTCTGACTCTGAGGATATAGCAATATAGCATCCACTGTACAGCAATGGGAATCCTGTTGCCTAGTCATGAAAGCCTTGGGCAGTAGTACTGCAGTACATTTTCAAATTGCAATCTTGTATTCCCAATAGTTAAAGGAAATAACTGTTGAAACCCTAAATTGCACTTTGGAAATGTTTCTGCATCATTCACAGTAATACTCACCAAAGATCTCATGCTCTGGAAGCACCATTCCCAATATCACTGCTGTCAATTCCTTGATGATGTCACCACAAAGCTGTAGTGACAACGCTCAGTTTGGCTTTTTTAATGGCACTGATGATTCCCTACAAAATGAAGTGGAAAATCTATTCACAATTTCAATAATCCTCTCCAACAATGAGCATGTGGGAACATGCTCCCTCATTCTCAGGCATGCTAATAATTCTTTGAGAGACAGTCAATATTTCCATTCAAATCTCTTATTTTTCAGAGGTAGCATGCTCAGTCCTTGCAGAGGCGGAATAGATTTTAGTAGTTTTAGGTGCCTTTGTGTAATCTCATCCTTCAAAAATGGCTTTTAAAAAATAAATATTTTAAGCTATTAGCTCATAATGTGAGAATTTGGGAAAAAACATGACTTCTGAAAGAAGCTATTTTGGAAAATAAGCTACAGCACCTGCACAATATCCTTTTTCCAGCAAACATTTCCTAAGGATTTAGTTATTCTCTTTTTGTGTACATGTACAGTGGCCAATGTTGACAAGATACAGAGGCGGCCTTGGCATTTTGTGGTATGCCTGTAAAGCAGTTTTCCAGCCCTATTCTAAACTTAACCAACGCCTGGCCACCATAATCACACACAAGAACCAGCATCAGGATTCTAGGAAGGTTGGTGAGACTGATAGATATTAAAACCAGAAAGGACAGTTGTGATCATCTAGTTTGACCTCCTGCATAACACAGGCCATAGAATTTCACTCAGTTATTACTGCCTCAAGCCCATAACTTCTGGTTAAGCCAAATGCATTTTAGGATGTCCTAAAACTTAAAGTGAAGATTTTCAAAGATTCAATGGGGCCTAAGTTGGGTGCCTGACTCGTTTGTATTTTTGAATATCTCCTCCAAAATTAATAATTTTACATGAACAGATATGGTATAGTGCTTGTAGGCAGCCACTTCCTCCTTCTGCCCACCAAGTTAATGTTAGGGTCCAGGCACAGTTGCCATTGTTCAAAAATGTTTTACAAAAGATCAATTCAGGAAACAAACTGCACCCCTGGCAATCATTAAACCCTCTTTGGCTGCAAAGTTCGGTAGGCATTCTGGTGACTTTTAGGTGAATCTTTGGTCTTTTTTCTCTAATAATGTATCTATAGAGCCCAGAAGCAATTTTATTAGTGTATATTTAAATTGTCGTATTCACCCAGAGCATCGGATGGGTACTCTTCTACTGTAATTTAGTAACAGTTTGAATAAATAAATATTAGCAAAAAGTGTTCATAGCCAATCCATCCCTTTCCACAAACATACAGCTATATGGGATGTCTGGCAGGGAACTGCAATAAACTAAACTCAAAATAATTTACTAACCTAAAAGTCTCTTCTTCCTTTTTTACCTTCTTCCATTTCTTTGTCCTCTTTTCTCTCTTTCCATGCCTGGCCTCTTCTATCCCTAACCCATAACATTTTCTTTCTTATTAATTTCCTTTTCTTTCTTTGAAAAGCATCTTCTTTCCTCTCATCCTCTCTTTGTCATGTACAACGTATATTCTATTGTTCACCCTGTTGCTCTCTCATATAGGGCTTGATCCAAATCCTACTGACATCAATGGAAGCTTTTCAATAGACATCAGTGAGCTTTGGATTGGCCTATCATATTCTCGGTTTCTTTGAGCCCCAAATTCTCATTTTTCTGGCTCCAGTGCTTTGCAAAAAAATTTTCAGAATGCCTCTATTAATCCTCAGATAGAAAAGGTTACTTATGTAAATATTTTATTTTTTCTATTGAATGTAGAGATTCAGTCACTCCACAAGATTTGGATTAGATTCCAAACATCCCACAGTTCTAAGACTGGGTCTTAATCCAGGCCCATCTCTGCTAACAACACTGATGAGGAAAGGTGGAGATTTTGTATCCACAACCTGTCCATCTTGCTTCAGTTTCTCAAAGCAGACAATTTATGAGGTTTCTCCTGAATCACCACATAAAAGTGAAGTACAGAATGGTTACTAGCCTGTTCCATAACTACTGTTCCTCAAGATGTGTTACACATGTCCATTCCACTTCAGGTGTGTGCACATCCAGTGCACTGTTGTCTGAGATTTTTCCCTGAGCGATACTGCTGGTGGTGCATGTGTTCTCTGCTGCCTCATGCTGCTGTGCGATAGTATGAAGGGCATAGCCACTCGACCCCCTTCAGGCTTGTGTCCCAGAAGTCTGGGGCAACCCCTTACTTTTGAGTCTTCAGGTCTAAAGAAATAGCTAGAATTGTCTAGAACCTGGCCTGACCGAGGAAGGTCTTAGCTTCCATAGAGTCCAAGAGCGCTCCTATGAACTCTAGCCTTTGTACACGTGATAGAATTGATTTTTCCTTGTTGATGAGCAATCCTAGTATTCTGAAGGTCAACTGAATAATGGCCACACTGGTCAGCACCTTGGAATGGCCTCTCACCAACCAGTTGTCTCAGTAGGGAAAAACTTGAACTTCTGATCTCCTCAGGAATGCTGGCAACACTGCCATACACTTTGTGAACACAAATGCTGCTGAGGACAGACCAAATGGCAGGACTGTAAACTTGTAGTGAAAGTGTTTGATGAGAAATCTGAGGAATTTCCTGTGGCTTTAATATATTGTCATGTGGAAATATGTATCCTATACGTCTAGGGCAGCATACCAGTCTTGAGGGATTGAGGGAAGGAATATTTGAAGCCAGGATGACCAATCAAAACTTTATTTTCTCTAGGTATCTATTGAGCTGCCAAAGGGCTACTATAGGCTGAGGTGTCCTTTTGCTGTTGTGATCAGAACATAGCGAAAATAAAACGCCTTCCCTCTGCAAAGCAGAGGCACCTCTTCTACAGCTTCCAACTGGAGGAGAGAATGAACATCCCGAAAGAGAACTTCCTTGTAAGAGTGATCCCTGAAAAGGGACTGGGAAAGGGGGTTGGCAATGGGGGAGCAGAAATAAACTGAAGGGTTTATTCCCAATTCCGCAGTGCTTAGAATCCACTGGTCTGTGGTGATTGAGGCTCCAAGCACTGAGGAAGTGAGACACCAGAGTAGGAGAAGCTGGCAAACTGGACAGGGGTAAGCTGTCCATTACATAGACGTCAAAATGGCTGCTTGGAGTTCCCAGGCTGTTTGGGCAAACTGGCGGCCACTGAAGAAGTAGGAGGGGGTGATCTCCTCCTATAACTTTTACTCTTCTTTCTAGCCTGATCCTGATGAAAGGGCATAAATGAAGTATACCAATGTGGCTGCTGGGGGACATAACTGTTTCTTCTTTGGGGCAAGGGTATAAATGCCCAAAGATCTGAGTGTATACCTAGAGTCTTTCAGGAGATGCAACTTGTCATTGGTCTGTTCTGAGAACAGCGACGGCCCCTCAAAAAGAAAATCTTGGATAGTTTATTGGACCTCATGAGGAAGACCCAATGACTGGAGCCAGGAACATCTGTGCATCGTAATGACCAATGCCACGGCTCTAGCCACAGAGTCCGCAGCATCCCAACATCTTGAAGCAAGATCCTAGCTACTAACTTTCCCTCATCTACCATAGGGAGGAACTGCACTCTCAACTCCTTTGGCAATTTGTCCATACATTTAGCCCAGAGGTTAAAATCATAGCAGTCCAAGCAATGCTCAAAACGTTCAAACCCATATGAGTGAACATATTGTCTTTGTTCAGTTCTTTTTGCGTGGATGGGATGAAAGATGGAGTTTGCCACAGCACTTTAGTAGGCTCCAGAATAGCCTCGTTAATGAGTGCTACTTGAGAAGGCCCCACAGAAGCCAAGATATCAACCAGTCTGTCAGATCTCGCTTAAACCTCCTTCACCTGAATATCTAAAGTGGAGACCATCCTCTTCCAAAGGTCCTGGTGGGCTCTATAGTTGTCCAGCAAAGGTTAGGAACCTTCTGACACTACTGCCTCATGGGACAATGAGGAAAAGGAAGCCAAGGCTGGCTCAGGTGGAGCCTCCTCCAATTCTTCCATGGGAGAGTTCACCAGAGCAGACTGCTCCTGTTTGGTACCAGTACTAGAATTGGCATCCTGCTGCTCTTGATGGGGCTGATGTCAACCTCTACTAGATGAAGTTCACCACTGGTATGGTCTCAGAGCCCAATTCCTTCCTGGCCAAGGGTCTCTCCCAGACAGCCAAGATGGAACTTCTGCTGGGTACTGGGGTAGTAACTGGTTGGCAGGGAGCAATGGCTAACGTGACGTGTCTGCAACACGTACAAGCCAACTTCCAACTGTTTTAGAACCAGATTCCTCTGACCCTGGAGGAGCTGCTTCTATTGGTGCCAGGGATTAGTGCTGCGAGTCCAGAGAAGAGGGCATTAGTACCAGATGCTGAGCTATAGCAGATAGCAAATCTTGACTAGCAATTGTTAGTACTGGGCAAGATGATGCTTGGACCACCAGCAAAACCGGTACCGAGAGACTCAACAGGTTGCGTGCTGCAGCATATGCTTCAAGTGCTGATAACGGGTCTTAGTGTTTTGTTGCTGCTGAGCCCATGAAGACTTCTCTGTTGAACTAGCTGGTTCCATCTTAGGGGTTAGTCTCACAGACTGCTACCAGCGCCCGAGTTGAAGACCCTGCCTGTGGAGAACTCTGTATTCAGGTCAGGAGTGCTTTGGGCTCAAGTGCCCTCCACCCTCCTTGCTACATGTTTGCTGAACTCAATGCTGGAGACTTTGATCTCCTGGGTACCGAATCCTTTGATGCCTTCTTCCAGTGCCTCTTCCTCAGCAATGGAGAGAGAGAGACCAGCGTTGAAAGTCCACCAAAACAGGAGGAACACTCCTGACTGAAGCAGATGTGCTCCATACACGCACTGAACAGGGAGACTCTGAGGGTGGGTGCAGCGCTGCCTCCATCAGAATGTGTTTTATTCTGACCCCACGGTCCTGTTTTGTTCTTAGCTTAAAGTTTCTGCAGATTTGGCACCTGTCTCTGACATGAGCCTCTCCTTGGCACTTCAGGAACCTGAACTGCGAATCACTAACTGGCATCTGCTTCTTACAGGAATCACAGGGCCTGAAGCCTGGTGATCAAGGTATGC
This sequence comes from Terrapene triunguis, assembly GCF_002925995.2. Taxonomy (NCBI): domain Eukaryota; kingdom Metazoa; phylum Chordata; order Testudines; family Emydidae; genus Terrapene; species Terrapene triunguis. The sequence continues at coordinate 4,651,700 of NW_020698066.1, read as the reverse complement.
ACTGGTACTGGGTACAAGTACGCAAACAGTGGCAACCAAAGAGTGCAAAAAAAAGTACTCTGACAAAAGAAATCTACTACTAAAACTATTCTAACACTAAAACTATTAGCTATTAATGAGTACCAACTAGATGCAAATGTAAAAGAAGGGAAAACTAGCAGTAACAAGATAGAACGCTCCAACAACAGTCAAGGGAAGTAAGAAGGAACTGAGGGATATAAGAGGCGGCTCTGCCATTTATACCATCGCACAGCAGTGCAAGGCAGCAGAGGGTAAATGCACTGCCCCGAGGAAACCACTGTGGGAAAAATCTCAGAAATCAGTCCACTGGGCGCACACACCCCTGAAGCAGAATTGATTTGTGTAATTACTCAAAGAACTTACTGTTCTTCTTGTCTCCTTGGCAGTCACTAAAAAGGCTTGAATTTGGGGAGACTCCATAAGTATATATCTCATAGTCAAAAAGGGAACATTCTGGAAAAAATTATCACAGATTTTGAGAAGGTAATTAACTTGATTTTTACCCATGGAAGAACCATAGATCATGCATGAGCCAAAAAACACTTGAGTCTGCAAAATCTGGGACATAGATGGGATTTCTTTCATTTTCATCAGTCATATTTCCCAGGAAGTGTATGCAGAAGCTCCCACCAAAAATGAAACCGCAGTTCAGTTGGTCTTGATTTAATGAAGGAATTATCACAATAATATTTTAAACTGTGCTGAAACTTAGGAAAGCAGACTTTGGGATAAAGAAAACTCCCATAAGTCTTCAACACTGTTCACGGTAATAGTCATTTTGTAGCCCAGTGATTCTCTTTGCACCTTTTCTTGCGGAAACAATTAAGTTTAACCATTTTAAAGTATCAGGTGGACCCAGCTGCAGGCTCTTGCTATCTATTCCTTTATAGAGGAACCTCCACACTGAGAAGAAAAGGATTTAGTCTCATGGTACTGCATCAGTGGGAAATGTATAAGTGGGCTTTTAAAAAGGTTAAGTCTTTCTTCATGGAGCTGTCATTTACCTGAGTCACCCCAGGTCTCAGCATTTAGTGCTTGATTTGTTCTAATCCTAATTTGAGACACCTGATTAACTCAAACAAAATCCATCCTGTTCAAACTCACTCCTCAAAATGCTTCTAGACTGAACTAATGCAATCAGAGTTTAATTCAGCCTTCTGCTGACTTCAATGGAGTTACACCAGGGATAAATTCAACCCTCAATAATTTTCAAGAATCAAGTCAAGGAGGCTACAGGTCCTCAGTACTTTGAAATCAGGCCTTTTTTTAAAGGAACAGAAACATGAATTTAGAAAACCTACATTTAAAAACTGTGGCTATCATCTTTTAAAATGGGGTCAAATGCCATACAACCTAAGAATACACATTCATTAAACTGACTGTTTTGAAAAGTTCCAGCTCATTATAGACATGGCACACTATCCTGGACAGCAAGCACATTTTTCCAAAGTGCTCTCCAGGTTAAGCAAATCTTTCCTTCTACTCCGTCTGACGTATAATGCAGCATTGTGATGTGACTGATTCCTGTACTTCTAAATATGTTTTCTAATCAGAACAAATTAACCACTGACCTACATACACTGAAAATTATCCTATGTGCATCAGTGGTAAAAATCTCAAATACACTCAATACCTATTGTAGCAGCTATGATGACAATTATAATGGCAATAGTAGGGCCACTCCAGTTGAGCTGCTTGCTGTAAAGCCTTTTTGGATCCTTCTCTCTGCCATTTGAAATGTCATCAGCTCAGAGTTTAGCCCAGTTGATTTATTAGACAAATAAATAACATAAATCTAAATGTGTAGCTAATACTGAAATCTTTATAGATCAATCTTCTTTATAAAAAAGGAGATCTTTGTTATATATTCAAATAATCTTGAGAGCAGATTTTTAAGTATCCTCACAGTCTGCCTCTTTCAGTGTTTTTAGGTAACATACACCAGTAAGGAGGTGCAGGATGTAAATCAATAGAGGGTCTGGACAGTTGGCAAGCAGACACATGAATTTATCCTCAAGCTTCCTTCTCTCCAGCTATTTTTCACCAAAGCTAATGCTTCAGGATAATCCTTTTTAGAACTCAAATACATCACATCCTCAGTACAAAATTTCATCCTGTACTGTCACTTTTTAATGAACCATCCTGGGGACTGCAGCATCATACTGTGCTAGACATTCTGAGAAGCCACGATTCAGGAAAGCACTTAAGCATGTGCCTAAATTTATGTGTGTCAGTAGTTCCACTGAAGACAAAGGGACTACAAACATGCTTACAGTTGGGCATGTGAATAACTATCTTGTTGAATTGGGGCCGTGTACTGTAATTTCATTTGTCTTCTCTAGGAACAGCAAGGAAAACTGAAGGTCCAAAGCAATCTTTGTTTAGAAGGGCAAATTTGAAAGAGGCTCTTAAATTCCATCCACAGAATCTGCACGAACATTACCCTGCATTTATGTGGATAAAATGTGACACTGTGTGTAAGCAGGCATACAAATTACTGTACTTGCATACTTGCTGAGTGCAATTTAGGAGGCTACTTTGAAAATAAGGCCTAGAATGTCTTTGATTTATAGGTTTTATGTCTCAAGCTTATCATTATTTTGTTATAGTTGTCTGTGTGTTTAATCAAAAGTAATAAGCCAGATGCTTCAAATTAAAGAGAGATTTAAAAATGTATTCCAGTCCATAACAATAAATTCGGAGCCTGTTTTAGGTCTTAGAGACACTGATTATGAAATGAGATTTATTTTTCAAAATATAAACATACCCAATGAGAACTTTGAAATTTAATCTTTAAATCATCTAAATATTTTCATGAGGGAAAAATACAGTTATTTAAATAGAAACTGTGGTAGCACAGTAGCAAATGCACTCTGAAGTTTTGGATAGAAGTATTAATTTAGGGCTTGATTTTATGACTCTCACTGGGGTTGAGAGTCATACTTGCTCTTCTGAGTAGTTCCAGTTAAATATTTTTATATAACCAACAAAATGCAAATGATGGGCCACATTTGTCCCATCCTTACCAGGAATAGTATTTACCAATCAGAATATGGGTAGCACAATCTGGCCCTAAAATCTGAGAGTAATATTTGTATTTTGTTGATTAGATTAAAATATTTTAGAGGAGGTTCAGTTTTGGTGAAATTTTCTGCAAGGAGTGGAAAAAAACCCTTACCACATGTGAACATTTAAACAGCTGCATGAGATGACACTCAACAAATCAGCTTCAGAATGTTGAGAAATCCTGAATGGCTGGTGAGGAGATAAAGATGACCTTCTGGTTCACACTGCTTTTTTAAAGGTAATTTTGCTGACTTCTGTGGAGGTACTCCTGATTTACACTAGTGAGAAAAGAGGATCAGGTCCTTTCTGTTCAAAGTGTGCTGTTAAAAGTCTTTCACAAAGCAGCATGTTGTGCTGACAAACAGAAAACAGTAAACTTATTTGTCAAGCTACTGTCTTGATGACTACAATCATAATGTGTCTGTTTATTTCTCTCTCAGACTCAGTATCTGTTTATGATGATTTTACTCTTAGAACATAAGAACGGCCGTACCGGGTCAGACCAAAGGTCCATCTAGCCCAGTATCCTGTCTACCGACAGTGGCCAATGCCAGGTGCCCCAGAGGGAGTGGACCAACAGGCAATGATCAAGTGATCTCTCTCCTGCCATCCATCTCCATCCTCTTTGTAGTGACCCAGCCACTCCGTCTTTATTCAGGCCTAATTTGATGGTGTCCAGTTTGCAAATTAATACCAGTTCATCATGTGCCAGCAATGCCCCTCTGCCATGTACATTGGCCAAACCGGACAGTCTCTACGCAAAAGAATAAATGGACACAAATCAGACATCAAGAATTATAACATTCAAAAACCAGTAGGAGAACACTTCAGTCTTCTGGACATTCAATAACAGACTTAAAAGTGACAATTCTTCAATAAAAAAACTTCAAAAACAGACTCCAGTGAGAAACTGCAGAACTGGAATTAATTTGCAAACTGGACACCATCAAATTAGGCCTGAATAAAGACGGAGTGGCTGGGTCACTACAAAAAGTAATTTCCCTCTGCTGATACTCACACCCTCTTGTCAACTTTTTGAACTGGACCACCTTGATTGCATTGGCCTTAATAGCACTACAAAAGTGATTTTTCTCTCCCTTGGTACTCACCCCTTCTTGTCAACTGTTGAGAAAGGCCACTTCCACCTTAATTGTATTGGCTCGTTACCACTGACCCCCAACACACTTGGTAAGGCAACTCCCATCTTTTCATGTGCTGTGTATTTATACCTGCCTACTGTATTTTCCACTCCATGCATCTGATGAAGTGGGTTTTAGTGCACAAAAGCTTATGCCCAAATAAATTTATTAGTCTCTAAGGTGCCACAAGGACTCCTCGTTGTTTTTGCTGATACAGACTAACACGGCTATCCCTCTGAAACCTGACAAAAGGAGGTGTACAACACAAATTTTCACACAGGATTGGAGAATGAGCCTTCCTTGCACTTACCTGGCAGTAATGGCTCCTGTCCCATGGGGCTGGGCCAGCTGCCCACTCCAGGCATGCAACATGGTGCACAGGGTGCAAAGGTGCTGTGAACCCATTCACCATTTTGCAATGCGACTCACTCAAATTCAGCTCAGCCCCCCCATCCCCTCTCCATCAAGACAGAGAGGTGATTGGGCCAAACTTAAATGACACTGTGACCCTGTGAACCACGTTGCAGTACCCAGAGTTTGGAGTTGGGCCCAGCCCCGCAGGACAGGAGCCGCCACTGCCAGGTAAATACGGAGCAGGCTCACTCTCCAGGCCACCACCATTTATGATGCTGTGGGTCTGATTCTAACCTCAGCTGTGGAATTACAACACACTAGTATTGTAAAAAAGCAGTGTGAGATTAGAATTAGGTCCAGTGGTCGATTTATTAGCTAGCTTACATTCTATTTTTTTTTTCTTTTTTAGTGAGAATGGATTATTTACAGCTGCTTCACAGAAGGAGTGAGCGCATCCCAGTAGCAAAATGTGCCTCCCAAAGTGGCTCATTGATGGAGCCAGAGCCATTTATTCCCTCCTCTCACAGACTTGCCAGTAAGGGACTATTTTGGCTTCAGTCAGCGATATTAAGGCGGGGCTGGTACTACCACCTATTACCAAAGTTGCCTTACACTCCCCATTAAAAGATCCTGTGTTCAGCAGTTTATAGCTTTGCCAGACTTTAACCCTTTGGAGTGAAATTTTCCATACTGGCTGGCTGTCTCAGTCTGAATTATTATTACTGAAATTTCCGCCAAAATGGTTCAGCCATTTCCAAGAATGAAGCTAGGGAAAAACTATGCCTTCTCCATGTTAAAAAATTCTTGACACCTTTCCTTTGAACTGTTCTACGGCCCCCATACTTTGGAGCAGGGACTTGAAATTTGGGTTGGCCTTTGTATCAGGGATGTGCTTTTTGCCATCCCTGGGAAAATCCACCCAAATCTGGCTAATTTACACGCCGTTGAAAAATCATAGTTCTCACATGCTCAGTAGAGATCTGCCAGAGCTAAATGGCTAAAATCTCCCAAGACTGCCATTCTCACTGAGCACGTTTGAGCCTCTCACAGCTCCTGGTGCTGACTGGACTGTGCATGTGCCATCCATACAGAATGACTGAGCATGCTGTACCCCAGAACTATGTGGACTCAGAAGGACTTTCCCTGTAAAGGCTGCTTTCCAACAGCTCTGGCCCAGGGTGGGGCTGGGCACTGGAACTGAGGCACTCTCAATGAGCGTTCCCTGCTGGAACCCAGGTAGTGTGGAGAACAAAGCCATCTGATGTGAATGAAGATGAGACAAAAGCTGAACAGTGGGAGGGAAAGGAATTGATTAGGACTAGGTGTCTGGTGAGATAGGACTGGAGTTGGGGAAGAAACTGTGACTGGGAGTTGTTGGGTGGGGGTAACTGGCTGGACAAGGAGACTGGGAGCTGAGTCTCTTCCTAATTAAAGACTGTATCATAACACATACACACAAGGGAGGTGAATTAAGGTTGCACAGATTATCTTAATTTTGATATTTCCTTACTTTTGCAACCTTAATAACATTATTTTAACATTGTTTTGTGTGTAAAAACATTCTGTGAATGACACCTGGTGTAAGTTTATTCATTATCATACAGAAAGGGCCCTAAAATTTGTTCTTCAGTGGATACGGGCATTTATTTTCTCTAGTTCACTTCCAACTTTTGTTTTTGTCATTTCATGTTTGAGAACTGAGCTTTGTTCCAGCCTGTTAGCCTATGTCAGCTGGAAACATGTCTTTCTCCTGATGCAGAAGTCCTCGTGCTGAGAGTTAGGCAACTGCACTGCCCTTTTGGCTGGGCACCCTATGCACGCAATTAGTAGATTTCAACCAGTACACAACACGGCTACTAAGATTCTATCTGGCACCACGTGGAGCAAGTACATGACGACAGGGTTGGCTCAGTTTCATTGGTTGGTGGTCAGAGTCTGCATTAGATTCAAGGTTCCCTATGGACCTACAGAGCACTTTGGAATCTCTCACCTTGATTTGGTCACTTCAATCCTTTCATTCCTACCTTCACCTCCTAGTGCTGGCTGTTACTGCAAACATTTGCCTTGGGATTCCCTGAATAGAAATGTTGGGCATCACGGCACTTGTTCACTCCAAATCTGAACAGACACTTTTTCTCTCCTTTGCTTCCAACTCTTTGGCACTGCATCCTCAATTATTAAACTGTTGAAGATTTTCTGTAAAGTACCTTGAGATGCCTAGGTATAAGGTTCTATGTAACTTGAAGTTGATATATTAAATGAAACATAGTTGTCAATTGCATAGAATAGAAGCTACTGTGCTATCATTTTTGCTGTCTCTATGTATGTATAAGGCAGTGAGTCTTGGAAGTTACGGATTCTATGACTTTCCATGACTTCTGCAGCGGCTAGTGCTGGCTCAGGGGCTGTCCGGCTCCTACCATCATGGCCCTGCTGCTCCTAGGCGGAGGAGCCAGGGGGCTCCACCTGCTCGTCACACCTGCAGGCCCCGCCCCCGCAGCTCACATTGGCTGCGGTTCCTGGCCAATGGGAGCTGTGCAGATGGTGCTTGTGGCAGGAGCAGTACGTGGAGCCCCTGGCCCCTCTGCCACCTAGGAGCTGCAGGGACGTGTGGAGCCGGGTAGGGATCCCCAGCACCAGCCGGGGTCCTTGGCCGCACACTGCTACCCAGCCCCCAGAGCACTAGCTGCTGCCCGCCCCCTCCCCAGAGCACCTGCCGTGCCCCTGGGCCGTCCCCTACCCCAGAGCATCCAAGGTTTAGTCAGGGGTATATAATACAAATCATGAACAGGTCACAGGCCTGTGAATTTTTGTTTACTGCCTGTGACCTGTCTATGACTTTTACTGAAAATATCCATGACTAAAACATAGCCTTATGTATGTACAGTATAACAAACAAAATATCCAAGGAGACAGAAAGTACAGCACCTAAACTCATGACCAAATATTTGTTTTAGGCTCCTTCATAGAAAGGAAAAAATACAATGAGAAAAGGGTTTTCCCTTCTCTCAGCATCTTTTACTGGCTGATCAGAGTTATAAAAACTCAATGTAAAATCACAAAGACGACACCTAAGATGCAGACAATGTTCATCTAAAGTTCAACCTAAGCACCTTGGTCTTGCCTCTGGCTCTGATGCTCAGGCTAAAACTCAGTCCAAAAAACCATGTACAGGACAACATGGCAATGCTGTGATATAATTCTTAGTTTTACTTTATGATTTAAGCAGCTCCCTTGGCTCTTGGCTTGGAGCAATTAGAATTTCCAGACAGCTCAGTGGCAAATATTTCAGGCTCACTATAGTGCAGTCATCTAGTATAGTCCCATGCACTCATGGTAGGACTTAGTATTATCTAGACCATCCCTGACAGGTGTTTGTCTGACCTGATCTTAAAAATCTCCAATGATGGAGATTCCACGACCTCCCTAGGCAATTTATTTCAGTGCTTAACCACCCTGACAGGAAGTTTTTCCTAATGTCCAACCAAACCTCCATTGCTGCAATTTAAGCCCATTGCTTCTTGTCCTACCCTCAGAGATTAAGAACAACAATTTTTCTCCCTCCTCCTTGTAACAACCTTTTATGTACTTGAAAACTGTTATCATGTCTCCTCTCAGTCTTCTCTTTTCCAGACTAAACAAACCCAATTTTTTCAATCTTCCCTCATAGGTCATGTTTTCTAGACCTTTAATCATTCTTGTTGCTCTTCTCTGGACCCTCTCCAATTTCTCCACATCTTTCTTGAAATGCGGTGCCCAGAACTGGACACAATACTCCAGCTGAGGCCTAACCAGAGCAGAGTAGAGCGGAAGAATGACTTCTCGTGTCTTTCTCACAACACACCTGTTAATACATCCCAGAATCACGTTTGCTTTTTTTGCAACAGCATCACACTGTTGACTCATATTTAGCTTGTGGTCCACTATAACCCCTAGATTCCTTTCTGCCGTACTCCTTCCTAGACAGTCTCTTCCCATTCTGTATGTGTGAAACTGATTTTTCCTTCCTAAGTGGAGCACTTTGCATTTGTCTTTGTTAAACTTCATCCTGTTTACCTCAGACCATTTCTCCAATTTGTCCAGATCATTTTGAATTATGACCCTGTCCTCCAAAGCAGTTGCAATCCCTCCCAGTTTGGTATCATCTGCAAACTTAATAAGCGTACTTTCTATGCCAATATCTAAGTCGTTAATGAAGATATTGAACAGAGCCGGTCCCAAAACAGACCCCTGTGGAACCCCACTTGTTATGCCTTTCCAGCAGGATTGGGAACCATTAATAACAACTCTCTGAGTACGGTTATCCAGCCAGTTATGCACCCACCTTATAGTAGCCCCATCTAAGTTGTATTTGCCTAGTTTATTGCCTAGTTTATAACCATTTAGGCTATGTCTACTCTACGGGTGCTACAGCGGCACAGCTACGGCACTGCAGTTATGCTGCTGTAGCACTGTAGTGTACATGGATCCCACGGTTGTGGATAGGGTTTTTCACTGTAGGTAATACACCTCCCAGAGCAGCAATAACTACGAAATATTTCTTCCATCAACCTGGCTGCATCTACACTGGAGGTTAGGTTGGCTTAACTGCAGTGCTCAGGGAGTGTGAATTTTTCACATCCCTGAGCACCATAGCTATATTGACCTATCTTAAGTATAGATCAGGTCTTAGCTTTTCAACTCCTGAGTGCACTTGCCATTTTTCCCCGCCTTCATCATCCATTTAGATTTGTGCCATGACACCATCCTGGTAGTATGAATGTGAATTTATTTAGTTCTAACATCCAAAACCACTTTCAATGCAATGCTGTGGAGAAAAGTATGAATGACTAGTACACATTTAAATTAGATACCATACATATGTGTATACAAAAAGAATGCTGACATGCTTGTCCCACTTTAAAAATCATTCTAAACAGATCTCTCAATATTACCTTTCTAATGAAGTAAACGTTATCCTGTTTTAAAAGTGCACACATAAATAAAATAATTCATTGAAGAGTTGATTATATTTTAGAGAAATCTGAAAATAAGTAGAATAATAAACAAATCACGTTTATGATCGCCTATGTTTAGAATGACTGATCATGAGAAATAAGCCACTTAACAGAAACATAATTAAGTAAATAAAATGGAAAGCATCTTATGGAACACTTTATTAAACTACAATGCATTCGTTTACCATTCTTACTCTCAGAATAAATTAACGCCATATCATAGTTTCCAGCATCATAAAATCTTTGCATACAGTGATGACACATTTTCTGGAATGTATTTTACATCCAATATAATATTGTTTGATATATCCAGTAATATTTTTTCTGAAATTCTAGGAAGTCTTCCCACAAACAGTAAGTAATGACCAAATTTTAATCAACTGGCACTAAGTCCCAACAATAAAAACCTTAATTAAACTGAAATATCCTAATAACCTTCATTTCTACCTAACCTTCAACTTCCAGAAAGGTCAGGTTTAAAGTCCTCAGCTACCTCATACATATCGTGTTAAAGCACCAGATCTTTTCAATTCAGGAGAAATTGTTCACCTCAGCTAGAAGTCTCTACCCTATTGCCAGCAGTTCTGAAGGGAAGGCCCTGGAAAAAAAAAATCCGAAGAATGACAGGATCCTATAAAATTATTAGATTTGATTGAACCAGGAAAAAAGTATTTCTAGAAAAGTGCTGTTCATTTACTAATCAGAAACTTAAAAAACATAATTGGAAACACCTCAGTCAATTAATCCTTTTCCTGCAGACACAAGGTCTGAGTTAGATTTGTTCTATATTCGAAATACAAGTGAATAATTTTCTCTCTCTTACCAGTTTTGGATTTCTGCTTTGTGAAGTGCCTGTGGTTGGTAAACGTTGTTGTGGAATCCTGTACACCTGTCCTTTCCTCCAGGTCAGATTCTGGGATGGGAGTACAGCCACCTGGTTGAAAACATAATAGAATACCTTCATGTGGAGCATAGGCAACCAGAACATAAACAAGAACAAGAGATGATAAACAAAGTGGCAAGAGTCCCAAAGAATGTATGAAATTGAATGGTCTGCAGTTTAACCCTTGGTGAAAAATACTTTGACTAGAGAAAAGAACAGGAGTACTTGTGGCACCTTAGAGACTAACAAATTTATTAGAGCATAAGCTTTCGTGGGCAACAGCCCACTTCTTCGGATGCATATAGAGTGAAACATTGAGGAGATATATATACACACATACAGAGAGCATGAACAGGTGGGAGTTGTCTTACCAACTCTGAGAGGCCAATTAAGTAAGAGAAAAAAAACTTTTGAAGTGATAATCAAGATAGCCCAGTACAGACAGTTTGATAAGAAGCAAGTGTGAGAGTACTTACAAGGGGAGATAGATTCAATGTTTGTAATGGCTCAGCCATTCCCAATCCCTGTTTAACCCTGAGTTGATTGTGTCTAGTTTGCATATCAATTCCAGCTCAGCAGTCTCTCGTTGGAGTCTGTTTTTGAAGTTTTTCTGTTTTAAGATAGCCACCCGCAGGTCTGTCATAGAATGGCCAGACAGGTTAAAGTGTTCTCCCACTGGTTTTTGAGTATTATGATTCCTGATGTCAGATTTGTGTCCATTAATTCTTTTGCGTAGAGATTGTCCGGTTTGGCCAATGTACATGGCAGAGGGGCATTGCTGGCACATGATGGCATATATCACATTGGTAGATGTGCAGGTGAACGAGCCCCTGATGGTATGGCTGATGTGATTAGGCCCTATGATGGTGTCACTTGAATAGATATGTGGACAGAGTTGGCATCGGGCTTTGTTACAAGGATAGGTTCCAGGGTCAGTGTTTTTGTTCAGTGATGTGTGGTTGCTGGTGAGTATTTGCTTTAGGTTGGGGGGTTGTCTGTAAGCGAGGACAGGTCTGTCTCCCAAGATCTGTGAGAGTAAAGGATCATCTTTCAGGATAGGTTGTAGATCTCTGATGATGCGCTGGAGAGGTTTTAGTTGGGGGCTGAAGGTGACAGCTAATGGTGTTCTGTTATTTTCTTTGTTGGCCCTGTCTTGTAGGAGGTGACTTCTGGGTACTCGTCTGGCTCTGTCAATCTGTTTTTTCACTTCAGCAGGTGGGTATTGTAGTTTTAAGAATGCTTGATAGAGATCTTGTAGGTGCTTGTCTCTATCTGAGGGATTGGAGCAAATGCGGTTATATCTTAGAGCTTGGCTGTAGACAATGGATCGTGTGGTGTGTCCTGGATGGAAGCTGGAGGCATGTAGGTAAGTGTAGTGGTCAGTAGGTTTCCGGTACAGGGTGGTATTTATGTGACCATCGCTTATTAACACAGTAGTGTCCAGGAAATGGACCGCTTGTGTGGATTGATCTAGGCTGAGGTTGATGGTGGGATGGAAATTATTGAAATCATGGTGGAATTCCTCAAGGGCTTCTTTTCCATGGGTCCAGATGATGAAGATGTCATCAATGTAGCGCAAGTAGAGTAGGGGCGTTAGGGGACGAGAGCTAAGGAAGCGTTGTTCTAAGTCAGCCATAAAAATGTTGGCATACTGTGGGGCCATGCGGGTACCCATAGCAGTGCCGCTGACTTGAAGGTATATATTGTCCCCAAATGTGAAATAGTTGTGGGTGAGGACAAAGTCACAGAGTTCAGCCACCAGGTTAGCTGTGATATTATCGGGGATACTGTTCCTGATAGCTTGTAGTCCATCTGTGTGTGGAATATTGGTGTAGAGGGCTTCTACGTCCATAGTGGCCAGGATGGTGTTTTCTGGAAGATCACCGATGGATTGTAGTTTCCTCAGGAAGTCAGTAGTATCTCGAAGATAGCTAGGAGTGCTGGTAGCGTAGGGTCTGAGGAGAGAGTCCACATAACCAGACAAGCCTGATGTTAGGGTGCCAATGCCTGAGATGATGGGACGTCCAGGATTTCCAGGTTTATGGATCTTGGGTAGCAAATAGAATGTCCCTGGTCGGGGTTCTAGGCATGTGTCTGTACAGATTTGTTCCTGCGCTTTGTCAGGGAGTTTTTTTAGCAGATGGTGTAGTTTCTTTAGGTAATCCTCAGTGGGATCAGAGGATAATGGCCTGTAGAATGTGGTGTTAGAGAGCTGTCTAGCAGCCTCTTGGTCATATTCCAATTTATTCATGATGACGACAGCACCTCCTTTGTCAGCCTTTTTGATAATGATGTCAGCGTTGTTTCTGAGGCTGTAGATGGCGTTGTGTTCAGCATGGCTGAGGTTATGGGGCAAGTGATGTTGCTTTTCCACAATTTCAGCCTTTGCACGTTGACGGAAGCAATCTATGTAGAAATCCAGTCTGTTGTTTCGACCATCCGGAGGAGTCCACGCAGAATCCTTTTGTTTGTAGTGCTGGTAGGGGGGATTCTGTGGGTTAGTATGCTGTTCAGAGGTATGTTGGAAATATTCTTTGAGTCGGAGACGTCGAAAGTAGGATTCTAGGTCACCGCAGAACTGTATCATGCTCGTGGGTCTGGAGGGACAAAAGGAGAGGCCCCGAGATAGGACAGACTCTTCTGCTGGGCTAAGAGTATAGCTGGAAAGATTAACAATATTGCTGGGTGGGTTAAGGGAACTACTGTTGTGGCTCCTTGTGGCATGTAGCAGTTTAGATAGTTTAGTGTCCTTTTTCCTTTGTAGAGAGGCAAAGTTTGACTAGAGAGCGAGCTACTACCATTCTGTTTAGTATATTGATTATGCCTTGGTGATTCCTCACTTTACTCATTTGTGCCATGTAAGGAATGTGTTAAACTTATAGCATACGTAAAACTCACTTTACACAAAGGATAGAAATAGGTCTTAGCATGAATTGTGTCAAGTATCCGATCGCTGGAACCTGGTATAATAATAAAAGATCAAGTATGTATGAAATAATTCTACAGTGAGCGAAGCCTGCGAGGACCATTAGTTTGCCACAGAGGGTGTCTCATGATGATATTTTTTTGGACATGTGATTATACACACTGATTTTCAATACTTTCTGCTGTAGCACCATGACATATTGCACTGCCCAGCACCACACTGCCATGCAGGATGCTTGAAGTCAGAAGTGATCCCAGGATAGGCTGACATAATTTCTCTTTTGTAGTTTGCAATATTTACCTGTATGACTTCATGTAGATATTCCACTTGTCTACTTCACTGCATGTTTAAGTAACTACCTGCAACTATCTCTTTAAACACATATAAACTGTTATTAAAAATGTTAAGAAAGGGAAAATCTAGTACAAGTATCACTGAGCACAAAGGAACCAGCTGTCTACCAGTACCACTGCTCGCCTGGAGCTAGCTGCAGCAGTTTGAAATGGATTAGGATGATTCAAGTCTGTTTGAAAATGCTGCTACCAGTGCCTCTGGCAAAGGGCTGCTACTCAGGAATAAAGGCCTGAACCTGCTGGCTCATAATTGTCTCTTTTTTAGGGCGACATGAAGAAAGCCAGAAAACAAAGGAAGAGAAGGAGACACTACAAGCAGAAGGGAGGAGGGGCAGAGCAACGGAAATAGGACTATGGGAGAAATATACTTCCACGTTTCACATTTCCTTGCAGGATGTGTGTGGCTAAGACAGAAATGAACACCCATGCATCATCACAAAGAACTGGATGCATACACAATATCACACACAGCAAGCACAATCCTTTTACGTTTTAACACCATGTCCTTGATCACAAGGATGGACCAACAGCAGAGAGAAGGTGGAGTATGTGCATAGCTAATAAGATAGCATACAGCATGAGTGTTGAGCATGCTGTTTGTTATTTTCAAAAGAAAGCTACATGGGCAGCTTCCATTGTACCCATGTAGATCTGGAAGAAAGGAAGAACTTATGAAGTTACTGGGTTTTTACCCCAGCTCAGAGATCGTGGTCTTTCTGAAACTTTTCTCAGGGCAGAAGCGATGCATATTTTATGCATTATCTCTTTTAATGCAGCAGTGCAGGCCTCTCTTATTTTGCTCAGCAGCTTCAAATCAAACACTTGATCAAAAGTCCATGAAAGGCTTTGTGCTTAACTGCAAGCATATGGTCACCAGCTTAAAGTTAAGCTCTTGCTTAAGTACTTTGCGGGATCAGGTCCTAAATGTTCAACACACTCTCTGAGTGAAAATTAGTGCCCTCCCGAGATCACCACTAGCAAGCAAACAAACTGCTTTGCCTGGTGTTCAAAATCATCCTTTATTGTCTATTGCAAGAGTGCATTTTTTAAAGCATCATATTAACTCCTAACTCAAAACAACAAAGATGCTTACTGTATATAATACATTTCCGCTGTTGTGAAAATAAATGTTTTATTCCATGCCCCATGAATGGGGTACCTGATTTGTGGCAATATAGCATCTCTCTCATTGCAAAATAAAAGAACAAAGCATTTGCAAAAATTAAATATGCCAGCCCAGTGGCAGTAGAAAGCATACTGCCTGGCAGAAAATACAGCTTCTCCAGCAACTTTGGGATCCCTGATTTTTAACACAGTGAAGATCAGACATAGTGAATATTGATAATATACCAGATCATCAGTTGATGTAAATCAAGGTGGCTCTGCTGAGTGCAATAAACATATGCTGATTTACACCACTGAAAAACCTGACCCAGCATTCTTGGTTTTCAGGAAAGGGAGAAGGCATGAGCTACTCTACCCCAAATATGCCCTGCCGGCCAATTTGTGATGTGTCATGGACTCAATATGTCGTTTCAGAGTTGGTTGAATCTCCTATCCTTTCAGTTCAGGGGAGGAGTTTTGGGAGCTAGTGGTAAACCTAATGTGAAAAGAGAGGTATTAGCACAAGCAGCTAATTTGTGCAATTCCTAAAATGTCCACCACAAAACAGAAGTGGGGAGGGCAAATCTGATAACAGGAAATACGAACACTATGATATGTTAATATACTGTAATACATTGCTACTGAAAAACACGTTAAATATAAATATACATACATCCAATGAAAATAAAGTATTTGTTAATCTCCAGCACATCTAATCCCACCTGCAAACTGTAACTGTAAAATGTAAACTATATGACTTAAAGAACTGGAAACTATTCCTCTAAAATTCAAACTAGGATACTTGTAATTTTTGTCCCTCAGATAAAATCTATCCTGTTAAACACTAATCTGTAAATACATGATAAATCATTAAAGATCCATACAAATAACAACCTGAGAGTGGTATTATGTATTAAACATTGAGATTATGAGTGAAAAGTCACATAACCCATTAGTGCATATTGGGTTTCTGGAGACAAATAAAAGAATTTTGAAAAGTTTGCTCTGAAAACTGAAACTCTATAGGTTATGTGGCCTTGAGAATTAATGGCTTTTGATGCCAAACTATTTCATTAGTCATTAGCACTATTTTCCAGTTGATGGTAACTGAATCAGAGTCGGAAAATGTCTATTTGCCCTTAGGCACCCCATGCTATTGGTTGGAAGGAAGCGGGACTTCCTGCTCTTGGTTTTGATGTCAGAGGTTTGTTAAGATTTACTTGTCAACTGATACTGTCAAAACGTACCAGCACTAAAAGCAAAATTCATTTTTTCCATTACCTTACTTTCCTGATAGAGAACAGTGAGAACTGGAATTTCACCATTTAAACTGGGGGACTGCATAGGTTACACACAAAGCAAACAGGCTCTGAAAGCACTGGAAAACGTACTATCAGCCTCATTTACAACACATAAATTCAACATATTCCCTACCCTTCAACAGAATTTGTAAGTATACCAGTATTTTATGTTGGGTCACTTTATCTGCTGTTATATAAAAACAAGACATTAATACTATGTTGTAAGTGTAGACACTGTGATCACAGCTGTACAGGACACAAACAAAAACATGGGTGTGAAATCCTGGCCTCATTGAAGTCAATGGAAGTTTTGCTATTTACTTCAGTAAGGCTGGATTTTACCCTTGATCCTTGCACTAAGGAACATTTAAGCTAAAGATCAGACACCACAGAAGATGAGGATGCCATTAACTCTGAAATTTTTCTCCACACACTGGGATGATGGTGGCATTATATTGGTGAGGTTTAGCATTTGCTCAGGTCATGAAAGAAGTGAATTTTCAAAAGGGATTTGAATGAAGACAAAGTGTGAAACTTGTGCACCACACAGAGAAGTGCAGAGAATTATACCTCAGATTCCTCAGAAGGAGGAAATGACAGATGCACTGAGGTGCGTACCACTGGCGGAAGGAAGAGGCAAGATGGGGGGAAAAATTGAGATGTAGGATTTCTTTCTTACAGTATATGACAGAGTGCTCAGGTCTAATAGACGGGTCAGCACTCTGATCACAGTAGCCTCAATTAGTTTCCCCAGCAACGGCTGATTGAGGAAATAGGGAAGAAGTAGCTAAACAGATAAGGAAGCTAGGTGAATTAAGGAACTAATTGGCCCATCAGCTGATGAGCTTGATAAAAAGGCAGGAAGGAAGCGTCAGGATGTGGGAGGATAGTGCTAACTGTGCCAGCACTGAAGGCCATTCCAAGGAAGACAGATCTCTTTTCCTCACAGGGCCCTAAGAACAGCGGCTGAAGTTCATAGGGATTAGGACTGGTGTGTTGCACTGTACAGGTGTTGGTGGAGGGGAATAAATTATACAGAGTGGACACTAAAAGAAGAGCAATTCCTGGGGTGGCAACTACCAGAGGAGGGGGAGTGCGACACCCACCATATCACACAATAAGAGATCAAATTTTTCTGAACACATAAAACAGAACTTCTGTAGAATACTATGGTGCTCCACATTTCCAGAACCACTGAACTCCATCACCACAAGAATACACGGCTTTCTGTCTGCCATGGACACCTTCAAGAAAGGAGAGGTGTCCACCCTGGAAAATATTAATTTTGTTTCAATGTTTTAGATATGTTATAAAAGACCCGTGTTAATGAGTGTGTTCTTATATATGATGCTGGTATTTTCAAGAAACTAAGGAAGTCCCATTGAAATTCAATGGTAGTTGGGCTCCTGTCTTCCTTAGGTACCTGTGAAAGTCCCAGTCTAAATGCATACATACTATAATCTGACTTTCTTTTGTTTCTATATGGTTTATCCTGCCCCCCTACCATATGGATACAATTTCTACTGATTTTGGCACTAATGCTCCCTGTACAAAATATCTAATGGTCTGCATATTAGATAGCTGTACATTGCCTGTTATATGCATCCTTACTATGAGCCTTATCTCATCCCTGTAAAAACCAAGATGGATTTTGCCATTGGCTTCAATGGCAGCAGCATCAGTCCCTTTGTATTTCCTGGAGTCAGGAGGGAAACACGTACTGCCACATGGTTACTGGGAAAATTTTCAGAAGTGCCCACATAGGTTAGGAACCTATGTCTCATTTTCAAAAGCGATTTAGGCATTTATGAGTCTAAATCTAATTGAAAATACATAGGGTTAGACTCCTAAGTGCCTAAATCACTTCTGAAAATGGGACTTAAATGCTTTTGAAAATTTTACCCAATGTCAATCCTGTGCCAAAATATACTTCATTTTTATGTATATATGTGCAAAAAGGAATACAATTTTATTCATAAAGCAAATGTTTTTTAAAGCAGGGCTTTAACATTAGTATTAAAGACTGAATGTGTAATGCTGCTATGCTGTGGGACCAAATCCTTGGATTATTTACAGATTTGCTTGGATAAATAATGTTTTCATGTAACATGTATTGTTCTTACCACAAGCAGAGTAAATCCACCTAGAAGCTACATGTCTGTGCCTCCACTCACACAGGACAGAGTTATTAATGTATGGTGTCTCTCTTTCTGCATTTCAAAATGGAAATGGGCCTGCTCTAAATTTCACTGAAAGCCATGGTAGTCATTCAACTGACCTGAAAGGGAGCTGGATCAGGTCCCACATGTACAGTGGTGATTATGCGGTTTAAAGTGCACTTATTCAGTTTTTACCCTTTGAAAACATTTTTCATAGGACAAATATCACCAAACTGAAAATATCATTACAACTCCAAGTCCTTTCACACCTTTGGACTGCATGGGTGCTAGTCAACACATTTAAACCTGATAGATCTTTATGTTTACATTCAGACAGTTCTCTTTAAATTGTCGTGTTTGTGTGTGTGTCCCTGCGTGTGCGAGTGCGTGTTGTTTCAGGGGTTCCCACTGATCATCTATTTTAGCAGCCTACTATTATGAACTTTTGTCCATCCCAAGGACTGAAAAAAATCATAGTAGCATAATCATTCACATCCATTGATAATTATTTAAGTAAACTGTATCAAGCAGAAAATTGAGCTATTTACCAAAAAAGCAAGAACAGCATATAAATCTCAGAGATTGGAAATGATCCAGGTTGAGAAGTTCTCCAGATGTCAGTCTATAAACAGTGCTTCATGAAATGAATTTCCCCATTAACTGTTGGCAAGAACAGCACCTAGAATATGTTATTGCATTATGATCCACTCTTCCCCCTTTTCTGTGCAGCTGAATTCTTGTCTGACACCTCAGATCTTTTATCAGTTGTGATAAATCCAGCACTTTGGGCAGGCAAACTGCGGTCAGCAAAATTGTTTGATAGGGTACGATGTTACGGCCAAGTAATTGTGAGCTTTCTTCACTGAAGGAAATGAGACCGCTCTTGTTTATTTTCACTACATCTGTTTTTGTAACACATTTAGTTCTTAAGTTGGAAAGAGACACACACATCCAAAGGAAACATAAACATATGATATCTACTTTTTCTTTAACTGAAGTACTAACAGTTTTGCTACAGAGTCCTATCACAATGTTTTTACACGTTAACATGGTTTTTAAAGCTCAAAAACAGGAAAACAAAAGTAGTAAACAGCTGTAGAAAGTAAAGGAGCTTGGCAGGAATGACTATTTGTGTTTCCTCTTTCTTTTCCAGTTGATCAATATCTAAACCATTCATCAACAAAAAGTGCAGTCTATTATTCTCCAGCTAGATCTCCCTTTCACAGCATAGAAGAACAATCTATGATATTTGGACATGTTCTATTATTTTAAATTTTCACATAGCTATTAAACTCCCCAAAACAGACAAAGTCAGAGGCCTGGTCTACACTACGAGTTTAGGTCGACTTTAGCAGCGTTAAATCGACTTAAGCCTGGACACGTTTACACTACGAAGCCCTTTCTGTCGACTTAAAGGGCCCTTTAAACCGGTTTCCTAACACCACCTCGACAAGGGGATTAGCGATAAAATCGACCTTAGGGGGTCGGAATTGGGCTAGTGTGGACGGAATTCGACATTACTGGCCTCCGGGAGCTATCCCACAGTGCTTCATTGTGACCGCTCTGGACAGCACTCTCATCTCAGATGCACTGGCCAGGTAGACAGGAAAAGCCCCGCGAACGTTTGAATTTCATTTCCTGTTTGCTCAGCGTGGAGAGCACAGGTGACCATGCAGAGCCCATCAGCACAGGTAACCGTGATGGAGTCCCAGTCCCAGTCCCAGGATCGCAGAAGAGCTCCAGCCTGGACCGAACGGGAGGTACAGGATCTGATCGCCATCTGGGGAGATGAAGCAGTGCTCGCCGAACTCCGAAACAGTAAAAGAAACGGCAAAACATTAGAAAAGATCTCCAAGGCCATGAAGGACAGAGGCCATAACAGGGACGCGCGGCAGTGCCGCGTGAAAATTAAGGAGCTAAGGCAAGCCTACCACAAAGTCAGAGACGCAAACGGAAGGTCCGGGGCAGAGCCGCAAACATGCCGCTACTACGCGGAGCTGCATGCCATTCTAGGGGGTGCAGCCACCACTAGCCCAAGCGTGTTCTATGAGTCCCTCTCTGCAAACGGGGAAGCGGGTTCGGCGGACGAGGAAGATGAGGATGGAGAGAACATAGATAGCTCACAGCAGCAAGGAAGCGGAGAAACCAGTTACCCCAACAGCCAGGATATGTTTGTCACCCTGGACCTGGAAACAGTAACCCCCGAACTGACCCAAGACCCTGAGGGCACACAGGGGACCTCTGGTGAGTGTACCTTTGTAAATATTACACATGGCTTAAAAACAAGCGTGTTTAATGATTAATGATTAATTTGCCCTGGCAATCGCGGCCAGTACAGCTACTGGAAAAGTCTGTTAACGTGTATGGGGATGGAGCGGAAATCCTCCAGGGACATCTCTAGAAAGCTCTCCTTCATGTAATCCCAAAGCCTTTGCAAAAGGTTTCTGGGGAGGGCTGCCTTATCCCGTCCGCCATGGTAGGACACTTTACCACGCCAGGCCAGTAGCACGTAGTCTGGAATCATTGCATAACAAAGCATGGCAGCGTATGGTCCCGGTGTTTGCTGGCATGCAGACAACATCCATTCCTTATCACTCTTTGTTATCCTCAGGAGAGTGATATCATTCACGGTCACCTGGTTAAAATGGGGCAATTTTATTAAGGGGACATTCAGAGGTGCCCCTTCCTGGTCTGCTGAACAGAAATATTCCCCGCTGTTAACCACGCGGTGGGGGGGAGGGTTGAAGTGACCATCCCAGAGAATTGGGTGTGAGGGGGAGGGGAGTTAGTTGGGTTTGTGCTGCATGTTAAACCTGAAATCGCAGCCCCTCCTTTTACATTGCAAACCCATTTTAAATGGCACGGGTGCTTGGTATGGGAAATGAGGGCAGAACTGTTTGAAACCATCCCCACATGTTAAGAAGGTTAAAAAAGCCCAAAGACTATATGTCTTACCATGGCTGCCTGCAAGCTGAAATCTGTGTCCTGGCACTGCGTGAGTGATCTCTCACACCAAACCAGGAGACTCTCAATATAAGAGGAAAAATGCGACCTTGTAACGAAAGCACATGTGCTGTGTGATGTTGTGAACAGCAAAATCTAACGTGAAAGAGTCTACCCATTGTTCTCTAAAATGTATCTTTTTTAACAACCTCTCCCTTCTCCACCAGCTGCAAATCTTACTCCTTCGCAGAGGCTAGTGAATATTCGAAGAAGGAAGCGAAGGACGCGTGACGAAATGTTTACTGAACTTCAGACTGCCTCCCACGCTGACAGAGCACAGCTGAATGCGTGGAGGCAGTCAATGACTGATTTTAAAAAAGCCCAATATGAGCGAGAGGAGAGGTGGCGTGCTGAATCGCGGGCTGAAGAGGAGAAGTTGCGTGCTGAAACGCGGGCTGAAGAGGAGAGGTGGCGTCAACTTGTAATCAGAAAGCAAGAGTCGATGCTCCGGCTGCTGGAGCATCAAAGTGATATGCTCCTGCGTATGGTTGAGCTGCAGGAAAGGCAGCAGGAGCAGAGACCGCCGCTACAGCCCCTCTGTAACCAGCAGCCATCCTCCCCAAGTCCCATTGCCTCCTCACCCAGACGCCCAAGAACACGGTGGGGGGGCCTTCGGCCACCCACTCACTCCACCCTAGATGATTTCCATAGCAATAAGTTTTAAAGTTTTAAATTGGAGTGTGTCCTTTTCCTTCCCTCCTCCCCCACCCATCCCGGGCTACCTTTCCAATTATCCCCCTAGTTGTGTGCTGAATTAATAAAGAATGCATGAATGTGAAGCAACAATGACTTTATTGCCTCTGCAAGTGGTGCTCGAAGGGGGGAGGGTAGTAGGGGAGGGTGGGGTGGTTGGTTTGCAGGGAAGTAGAGTTAACAGGGTGGTGGGGGAGGGGCAGAGGGTTCATCAAGGAGCAACAAACAGAAGTTTCACTCCGTAGCCTGGCCAGTCACAAAACTGGTTTTCAACGCTTCTCTGATGCGCACCGCGCCCTGCTGTGCTCCTCTAACCGCCCTGGTGTCTGGCTGCGCGTAATCAGCGGCCAGGCGATTTGCCTCAACCTCCCACCCCGCCATAAATGTCTCCCCCTTACTTTCACATATATTGTGGAGCGCACAGCAAGTAGCAATAACAATGGGGAGATTCTTTTCGTTAAGGTCTGAGCGAGTCAGTAAGCTGCGCCAGCGCGCTTTTAAACGGCCAAATGCACATTCCACCACCATTCGGCACTTGCTCAGCCTGTAGTTGAACAGGTCCTGACTGCTGTCCAGGCTGCCTGTGTATGGCTTCATGAGCCATGGCATTAAGGGGTAGGCTGGGTCCCCAAGGATCACGATAGGCATTTCAACATCCCCAACTGTTATTTTCTGGTCTGGGAAGAAAGTCCCTTCCTCCAGCTTTCGAAACAGAAGAGACTGCCTGAAGACGCGAGCATCATGTACTCTTCCCGGCCAGCCCACGTTGATGTCGGTGAAACGTCCCTTGTGATCCACCAGGGCTTGCAGCAGCATTGAAAAGTACCCCTTGCGGTTTATGTAGTCGGTGGCTTGGTGCGCCGGTGCCAAGATAGGGATATGGGTTCCGTCTATCGCCCCACCACAGTTTGGGAATCCCATTGCAGCAAAGCCATCCACTATGGTCTGCACGTTTCCCAGAGTCACTACCCTTGATATCACCAGGTCTCTCATTGCCCTGGCAACTTGGATCACAGCAGCCCCCACAGTAGATTTGCCCACTCCAAATTGATTCCCGACTGACCGGTAGCTGTCTGGCGTTGCAAGCTTCCACAGGGCTATCGCCACTCGCTTCTCCACTGTGAGGGCTGCTCTCATCCTGGTATTCTGGCGCTTCAGGGCAGGGGAAAGCAAGTCACAAAGTTCCATGAAAGTGCCCTTACGCATGCGAAAGTTTCGCAGCCACTGGGCATCGTCCCAGACCTGCAACACGATGCGGTCCCACCACTCTGTGCTTGTTTCCCGGGCCCAGAATCGGCGGTCCACGGCATGAACCTGCCCCAGTAACACCAAGATTTCCACATTGCTGGGGCCTGTGCCTTGTGAGAGGTCCATGTCAATTTCCTCATCACTATCGTCGCCGCGCTGCAATCGCCTCCTCCTCAGCTGGTCCTGGTTTGGCTTTGGCATGTCCAGGAGGCTCTGCATGTTTTCCAGGACAATGCACGTGGTGTTCATAGTGCTCAGAATTGCCGCGGTGATCTGAGCGGGCTCCATGATCCCAGTGCTGGCTATGGCGTCTGGTCTGAAAAAAGGCGCGAAAGTAGTATCTGACGGACCAGGGGAAGAAGGGAGGGAGGGAGAGAGGGAGGGAGGGGCGAGTGACACCGCGTACAGGTACAGGGAATTAAAATCAAGAAAGGTGGCTTTGCATCAGGGAGAAACACAAACAACTGTCACACAGAATGCCCCCCCCCCAAAGATTGAACTCAAAAGCCTGGGTTTAGCAGGAGGGAGGGGGGAAGCAAATGAATGGAGAATAAATCTATTTTTTACATCTTAAGACGACGGTGCAGCATGACTGATAGCCCTTGGCATTTTCTGGGTGCTTGGCAGCAAATACTGGGCGCTTGGCAGTAAGCCTTCAGGTCTATTGCACGATCTGATGCCCACTGCAGTATGACAACGATGGATACCAGTCGTAATATACTATCTTCTGCCCAAAAGGCAAGGGGTTGCTGCTGTATAGCAATGTTGCCCCATCCTGCGAATAATACATCTGATAACCATCATCATCAAGGCAAGGGGGCTGGTGCAATGCAGCCCCACGGCTGCCAGCCCCATGTCTGCCAGCACCCAGATAGCCCTCGGCCTCTTCTGGGTGCTTAGCAGACAATATTGGGCACTTGGCAGAAAATAGCATACTACGACTGATAACCATCATTGTCTGCCCGGGTGCCCATGATCGACAGCCACTGCAGTACGATGACGACGGTTACCAGTCGTAATATACCATCTTCTACCAAAAGGCAAGGGGCTGGTGCAATGCAGCACCACGGCTGCCAGCCCCACAGCTGCCAGCACCCAGATCGCCAATGAAGGCTACCAGTCATGCTGCACCGTCTACCGCCAAAAGGCAGTAAGCTGCTGCTGCTGTTTAGCAATGCAGTCCCACGTTTGCCGGCACCCGGAAGAGATATGGTGACGGTGAGCTGAGCTGAGCGGGCTCAATGCTTGGCGTGGTATGTTGTCTGCACAGGTAACCCAGGTAAAAAGGCGCGAATCTATTGTCTGCCGTTGCTGTGACGGCGGGGGAGGGGCCTGACGCAATGTACCCAGAACCCCTCGCGGCACTGCTTTGCATCATCCGGGCATTGCGATCTCAACCCATAATTCCAATGGGCGCCGGAGGCTCCGGGAACTGTGGGATAGGTACCATAGTGCAATGCGCCGGAAGTCGACGCTAGCCTCGGTACTGTGGACGCGGTCCGCCGACTTCATGCACTTAGAGCATTTTAGGTGGGGACACACACAATCGGCTGCATACAACCGGTTTCTATAAAACCGGCTTCTATAAATCCGACCTAATTCTGTAGTGTAGACATAGCCAGAATCAAATAATCTCTTTTCTGGGAGTTTCCATTTTCACTCTTATTTCTCTTCTGAATTCTCCTTCTGAGATTAACTCTTACAAGAGTTCTTACAGAAGGGAGGAAAAAAAACGTTACACATTCAGTCTCAGTGGCAAGAAGGCCAGTACATGAGGCAAAAGCTCTGTAAAAAGCAGATCTTTTCCTTCCTATGTACACCACTGGAGATAGACTGAATAGCAAAACTATTTCACAGAAGAACTCCCAAAGTTCTGGGCAATTTCATATTCAATTACTTGTAGGCTCTGCCTGCAATACATACTGAAACAGTAATCCTTCTCAAAGTGCACAGAAACTGCAGTTTTCAATAGTGTTATAGTCTAGGTGTCATTGATGCATTAAAGGGTTCATAATGGTCACTCCAGTTGCATACTGTTTAGGGAGCAGAAGAGAACAGATTGTTCACTCTAGAGATTTCCCCATTTCAGCATAGTCTCTTTGCAATTGTAAAGAAACAGAAAAAGCTTGGGAAGCTTTTCCAAAAAGATTTTTATTTATTTAAAGATATTTTTACATCTGCCTAATGGAAAATGGTCTTCTCATCAAGTTTCAGTGAGGGAAATGCTAATGGAATAGCTGATTAATCAGTTAAGTACTGCAGAACAAACCAAAGTCGGGGAAATTCATATTTTTCCCACTGTTCCCAACTGATTCATGGAAAAGGTTTCTAATTTTTGTACAATTAAAACATATTCTGCTGAGTTAAATATATAGTCCTAAATTACTGTGGACAATCTAAACACATCTCCAGTTAGGAATACACTGTGGAATAGTTTTGATAGATTATTCAATAGAAAACTGAGGCCTGGTCTACACTACCAAGTAAGCTGCCTTGCATCGACCTAGTTGTGCACGTGTCTACACTTAAATTTGTCTCACACTGGTGTAAGCAAGCACTGAGCCATGGTCAATGTACTGAGGTCAATGCAGTGTGAGACTGTGTTAGCTACATTGACCCTAACAGTCCTCCAGCAGCTGTCCCACAATGCCCAACACTGACCTCTCTGGACACAAATGTGAACTCCACTGCCCAGCAGTCACATAGAACTGAAGCCCTTTAAAAACCCCCAAATTTTTGAAATGCCCTTTCCTGACTGTCCACCTTGGCAAGCACACCTAGCAGCTCTCCACTGTTGTGTGCAACTGCCCAGCTAACTATGCTGGCTACACGCTCCAGACGCACTCTGGCCTGGCGCAGACAGGAGATATTGGCTCTCCTGGACCTGTGGGAAGATGGGGCTGTGTGGGTACAGCTATGGACCAGCCATAGAAAAGTGGACATCTACAAGCAGGTTGCACGGGGGGAATGCAGGAGAAGGGGTACAACAGGGATCCGCAGCAGTGCCATGTGAAAGTGAAGAAGCTGCAGCAGGCATATCAGAACTCCAGGGAGGCCAACAGTCAATCCGTTGCTCAGCTGCAGACCTGCCACTTTTACAATGAGCTGCATACCATACTTGACATGCGACCGGGGGATCCAGCTATGCTACGAGCCAAGACCTTTGAGACTTCACTGCAGTCCAATCTGTCATGGCAGTCGAGCACGGGCAAGCCTGATTCAGGGGAAGGAGCCTCAGGTAAGTGTAACAGAGGGTCCTGTGGCACCTTTAAGACTAACAGAAGTATTGGGAGCATAAGCTTTCGTGGGTAAGAACCTCACTTCTTCAGATGCAAGTAATCACACAAGTGCCACAGGACCCTCTGTTGCTTTTTACAGATTCAGACTAACACGGCTACCCCTCTGATACTTGACATCAGGTAAGTGTGTAAATGTATTTCCCATTGCAGTGATGTACTAATGGTGCCCCAACTTAACAGGACACCTCTATCGACTTTTCATTGTTTTACTCATATTAAAAGAGGTAGCATTATCTGCTTTTCAATCTGCTGCAGAGTTAGGTGGGGACTGGAGGGGGTGGGAAGGCCATGCGGACTAGTTTGTTTATGTACACAGGGATGTCCTTTGAGTCCTCCTTATGGATTTCAATACACTTTCATGAAGGTACTCTGCAATTCTCTCTCAAAGGTTTCTAGGGACGGCAGCCTTATTTCATCCTCCACTGTTGGACACTTTCCCATGCCAGTGAGCAAGAACTTGGTAGGCACTATTGCAGTAAACAGGCTAGCAGCATAAGGGCCCAGGTGACTTTGGAAAACCAGCAGCAGCTATGCTCTCTGTGACATTGTTACCCTTAAGAGTGAGCTATTTACCAAATATCAGCTAAAATCACCACCACCTGTGAAACATGGTGCCAGTACTCAAGTGCCATTGCCCTGTACTCATAGATTCACGCAACTGAGCAATTGCCTCCTCACTTCCCTCACCTCTCCTGGGTCATACCCACCATGGCCGGGGCTGAAGAGCAGAAGCGTCAATAAGCATGTCTTGTTCAAAACTTTAGGGGAGCAAGGGAAGGGAGTTCTGAATCTTAAGTTTTGCTTACTGTTGTGATTGTACTGACAATGGTACCTGTGTGTGTTTTATCTGTAGCTGCTGCCATTGAAGGCTTGAGGGATTCCCTCTGCACAGCTGCAGAATGCCTGACCCAGATAAGGAGGAGAATGAAGAGGACTCCAGATGATCTGTTCAATGAGGTCCTGCAAGCCAGTGCTGCATCAGACCATGAGCAAATGGCCTGGAGGGGTGAATATTGCAGACAGCCTGGAAAAGGAAAGAGCAGACAGGAAAAGCGCCAAGAGTACATAGGTGCTGGAACTAGGCATGTGGGGGTGCTGCAGCACCCCCTGGCTTGAAGTGGTTTCCATCATATGCAGGGTTTACAGTTTGGTTCAATGGCTCTCAGCACCCCCACTATACAAATTGTTCCAGCACGCCTGTAAGAGTACCAACAGGAAGAGGAGAGAGAGATGCATCAAGACATAATGGGGCTTCTCTGGCATCAAATACAGATGCTGCAGACTCTTGTGAAGCTATAGATTCAACAGTCATGGGCTCATCTCCTTTTGCAGTCTAGGGAGAACTCCATTTCAGTGCCTTCCTACACCACCACCACCCCTATATTTCACATGGCACCAGAGGCCACATCTCTACCCCCACCACTCCACACCAGGGGACAATAAGGACAATTACACCTTCACATATACTGACCTGTGAGAGAAACTGCAGAGCCAGGTAGAGCACAGTCCACCACAACACATTACTGTGGCTCGCTGTTAAAGTGCTCTTTCAAAGCCTTCATGAGCCATATAGCTTGGGGTTGAGCTCTTCTAATAGCCCTTGTGTCTGGCTGTTCAAATTAAGCAGAGAGCACCTCCACCTCCATTCTCTATCCTGGCGGCAACTTTTCCCCCTTTGCTCCACAGATATTATGCAGGACGCAGCAGGCAGCTATAACCATCAGGATTTTTTTTCACTTAGATTTTTACTCACAGTCTTGTGAGTAAACAACGCCAGCATCTCTTCAAACTACCAAAAGCAGATTCAACTGTCATTCTGCAACTTCCGAGCTGGTAGCTGAATCTTTCCTTCGTGCTCTCAAGGTGGCCAGCATACAGCTTCATGAGCCAGGGGAGCAAGAGGTAGGCTGAGTCCCTCAGGATCACCACCGGCATTTCAACATCACCAAAGGTAACCCCCATTTGGGAAAGAAAGTCCCCGCTTGCAATGTTCTGAACAGTTCTATGTTCTTAAAGATGCAAGCGCCATGCACCTTCCCTGACTAGTCAATACTGATATCAGTGAAGCATCCCCAGTGATCCACCAAAGCTTGCATAATCATAGAAAAATAGCCCTTCTGTTGATGTACTCTGTGGCCAGGTGGACTGGTGCCAAAATACAGATATGAGTGCCATATATTGCTCCACTGTAGTTCGGGAACCTCATTGCTTCAAATACATCCACTATGTCCTGCATGTGGCCTAGAGTCACAGTCCTGTGTAGCAGGAGACCATTAATGGCCCTGAGCACTTGCATAACAATGGCCCCCAACGTGAATTTTCCAACTCCAAAATGATTTCTCACTGACAGGTAGCAATCTGGTGTCACAAGTTTCCACAGTGCAATCACCATTCGCTTTTCTACTATCAGTGCAGCTCTCATTCTGGTGTCCTAACACTGGAGTGCTGGGGTGAGCTTGGAACACAGATCCAGGAATGTGGCCTAGTGAATCCAAAAGTTCTGCAGACCCTGCTCATCATCCCTAACCCTGCATTATGGTGCGACCTGAACAGTCAGTGCTCATTTATCAGACGCAGAAGTGGTGCTCCATGATCTGCAGCTGCTCCATAAATGACACCAACAACTTTGAATTGGTTCTTGATGTGTTCCACAGCAATCTGTACTCCACAAAATTGTCATATTCCCCGCTGATTCGGTTCTTCTTTCAACTCTGTAAATATCAGAGTATCATACATCCTGTGATTGCAACACTCATGACAATGGTGCAGAAATGTGCAGGTCCCATGCTTTTGTCAAATATGGCAGGCAGCAAGAAGGGCCATGCGGGTTTGTGCAGTTTTTTTAAAAGGAGAAAAATTATGGGATAGAGATGGCATTATGGGATAGAGAAAGTTGCATGATGGGAAATTGACCCCCTTGCTCCCAGTCTCACCTGCGTGACTTGTTTCTGCCCCACCATTCACTCCCAAAATTTCCCAAAAGACAGTGGACTGGACAGTGGCAAGTTGCACACAGGGATAGCTATCCATAGTGCACCATGCTGTGCAGTGAAACAAGCACTCCTCATAGGTACACACAATGCCATCATGAGGAGCTAAGTATGCATGCGCACAAGTGATATACTGTGACAGCTTTATGCCAACATAGTTTGCATCAGCAAAAGCTTGTAATATAGACATGCCCTAAGTAACTTTCGAGATCGGAGTGTGGGAAGATAATCTACAACCGTCATGCGAGAGCCTAGCAGGTTTGTGTGACACGCAGAGGTATTTTGGGTACAATGACTTCTTTTGAATTTATAAGTTGTCTCAACCTGTAACAGTGCAGGGGATTTTGGCAGAACACTCTCTTTTATGACAGCACATATGCTGTTTAAGTCGTCAAATCCTCTTGGCCATTTTTCCAGGAAGAGGTTGAGTGCATGTGGTATGCAAGTCATAGGAATGGCATTGGGAAATGCCACTAAAAACTGATCTAACAGCTGTTTTCATTAAAGAAGCATTATGGGACATCATGCAAAAAACTCTGTCAAAATCAACTTTCTGTAGTACCCTTAGTAAAGCATGGCTGAGAGTGGAATAATTTTAAGCTATCTAGCCATTCAATATCTAGCAAAAGAAGTTTCTTAGTAGCTCTGAAAAAAAGGATGAATAATGATAGCTCCCTTCAGCCACATAAGTCTGTTATTTCATCCAACAATGCATTCACCTGACAATCATGCACTGCTTGGAAAATAAGTTCCTTGTGTTCTGGTCTGAGTTGCGGAAGGTAAATATTTCTTAGTTGTGCAGGACTTGGAAGAGTTCCACCTTCCTTTGTGTAATGGCATAAAAAATCAGTTTACAATGAGGCCTTTACAAGGGCAATATCAGCTCAGACAATAACTCTTGACAAATGTCAGCATAAAGCTATCACAGTATCCTTCAGAGTGCATTGTCTGACATAAACACCCAGTTTTTGTTGTTGTCTGGGACTCAGGCCCTCCACCTTTATTTTTAGAGTGTCTTCTCCTCCAACTATATTTTGTATTTAGCATAAATGTGTAGGACTTGTTTCGTAAATGTGAAATACTATGGAAACAGAACAGAATATTACTGCCAGCAAATTCAATGATACAGATTTTCAGGGCATAACTATGCTCATTCAACTACGTAAACCATATTGATGGCTGTATTTTTGGAGGGCAGGGGTGGTGGGAAAAGGGAAAGGTCAGTTTTTTTAGTAGTTTCCCATAATAACTTTTATACCATGAAGGTGTGGCTTTTTGTAGAATATGTACACACACATATATTATACATATATAAAGAGAGCATGCACACACAATTTTGCTGGCTAGCTGCACTACAAAAATGGCTTAAAATAAATACCCAAAAATGAAAATAAACCCCCCAAAACCAGAAACCTTAAGTATAATTCAGAAATTTCCTTTCTAGCATCCCTCTCTGTACTGCTTCTACTGTCTTCTCAAACAATATACAAAATATTACTTCTTCTCAATGTGAGAATCAAATGCTGCAGCAGCTCTTCCCACAAGACTTCTTACCACAAAAAATTCAGGGGGTGGCAGATTTTCCTTTTTTCTTCTAATCATCAACATCACTTGGCTTCTCAGCATACTTGTATGTCCTCCCTGGCATGCTGCACTAGAAAGACAACACTAGTGGAAAGTCTAAATTCATGTCTTCTAAATTCTGCTATTAACATGTACTTCCATCTCACTTAGAATCTGATTACACATAGTCTACCTTGCATTGCATCAGTGTCAATGGACAAACAGTATGGCTGCTAAATTAAGGAAGCACATAATGCCAAATCATGCTATTCAGATCACTACACAAGAACAGATTCATGTTAATTTGGTCTGAAATAGCCTGAATTTGGTGAGCATGTTTGATGGGGTATTTGGTGGGCTGAGACTATGAAGGGGTGGATAAAAGTCTCTGTAAGTATCTGTCTGAGTTCCCGTTAAATCAATCCTGCTGGGACTTTATGGCATATTAATAATGTTAGAAGCAACAGAGGGTCCTGTGGCACCTTTAAGACTAACAGAAGTATTGGGAGCATAAGCTTTCGTGGGTAAGAACCTCACTTCTTCAGATGCA
The DNA here is from genome assembly GCF_002925995.2 of Terrapene triunguis. Classification (NCBI taxonomy): domain Eukaryota; kingdom Metazoa; phylum Chordata; order Testudines; family Emydidae; genus Terrapene; species Terrapene triunguis. The sequence goes on along the minus strand of NW_020698066.1, from coordinate 4,620,051 downwards.
AAAGTGAGGTTCTTATCCACGAAAGCTTATGCTCCCAATACTTCTGTTAGTCTTAAAGGTGCCACAGGACCCTCTGTTGCTTTTTACAGATTCAGACTAACACGGCTACCCCTCTGATACTTAATAATGTTAGGACACCTAGAGTCTTCGAGAGGTGTATATTTATTATTTAAAATCTAAATAAATACTGAGATAATATTTAATAACTTTCCAGAAACAGTTGTTCTCCAAAGACATTGTATATCTCTATATAAACAAATTACCTCTATGGGTTCTGTATTAAGACCCAGAGAGAACTCCTGAAGTTCAATGCTCTAAGCTCTTGAGTTCAGCAAAAGGTATCCTCATCAAAACATATTTGCTATCAGCAATGTTCATCACACTCTGTTTATCAAGACTGTAGTCTTTTTCATTACCCCATCATTCTATTATTTATGTTTTGCTAAAACTGTATATTGTAACCCTGATACACTGACCCTTCTTATATTCAGCACCCGTAACACATTAGACTCCAAATTTCCTTATCCTGTTCTTATTTACAGCATATCATTGTGGAGCCTGAGTTGCATAGTGGCTGAAATAGTTCTAGGGCTCACGAGTGGCACTCCAATGGCATGATCCAAAGCCAACTGAAGACAACAGAAGCCTTTCCATTGACTTCAATGGGTTTTGGGTAGGGACCAAGAGAGGAGTGGGACCAACGGGATGAATGCATCAGCAGTTTCAATGATACAATCATGATGAAAAGGAACCTAAGCTCCTCCAAAAGATGCTCTTAATAGGAGCTGGAGAAAAGAACATCAAATTCTTGGAGCTTTGATGATGTCAGAGACACCAAACTCTAGTAGGAGTCCATGGGAATCTCTGGTAAATTTGTAAATTGAGCAATTTGTAGATTATCTGGGTACAGATGAACAAGTCAAGGATACCAAAGAACTTGCAACACTGAAAGTAGAGTTCTTTCTTAATATGTAACAATATCATCCAGTGCTTGAAATAAATTTTCAAATGAAGCAGCTCATTATTTTGTGAAATATATTACTGTATTCGAGAAAACACATCGCTTTTGCTGAATCACAAGTTTCTCAGTTTATTATTGATGTCACCCAAAAGACAAACAGAGTTTTATTTAGAAATGCATGGTGGTAGAATTTGCCAAGTCCAGGGCAACATTACATTTTATCTAATCTGGGAAATTTTCACTTTTCTTAATGATGAACTAGCTGGCTTTCGATGGATTATGTTAGAGGCTGAGAATTAAAAGAATATTAATAAGCATGTATGGAAATTTGTTTCATTATTGCAGTAGCACATTTCAATGACTTAAGTCTAATTAATTCCCTTTGCTATTTGAAGGCTTTTTTTGCTTTTATGACCAAAACCTGCTCTGTTTTTATTTTGGGCTCAATCATCCCCACCCCTGTGAATGGGTTTTGCATAGGAAATTTTCATGAGGAACCCTCACATCATCCTATGGGGAAGGGATCAATTTGTCCTCCAGCTGTGCAATAGTCTGCAGGATATGCTGTTTTCCTGGCAGGTCCCCAGAAACCACATGGAGGATATAGAAGGCCACCCAGAGGTTCTGTGCCTCTGCACGAAACTAGGCCTCAGTGGCAAACTTGGTCTAAAGTGTTGCTCCATTTATTTAACCTATTTGCTTTTGAGGAATGGAGACAGAATTGCATAACATACAGTCCCAGAGCCTTAAAATTCCATCTTATCCCTCAGAGAGTTTGTTCATTTACAAGAACATATTGCTACTCAATAGATTTCATCCTGCAGGGCAAGTGGGACTTTAGGAGTCTGGGGCAAATCAGGAGTAACGATTGAACCCAATGGTGTTAAACTAGTATAAAAATGGTGTATGTGAAAAAAGAATCAGGTTCCATCACTGCTATTGTTTAAGACTACGATTATGTCACGGAGGTCATGGAAGTCACGGAATCAGTGACTTCCAGAGACCTCCGTGACATTTTCTGTCCTGGTCCCAGCCAGCCCCCCCGCAGCTCTCAGTCCCTGCCCTGGTGGGGGGACCCCCCACAGCTGCCCAGCTGTGGCAGACAGACCCTGCGAGGGGACCCCGCAGCAGCCCAGCCCCCACAGGTGGCAGGGGACCCCAGAGCTCCCACTCACTGCAGGTGGCAGGGGACCCCCCCAGAGCTCCTTGCTGCCACAGATGGCGGGGGCCCCCCAGAGCTGCTCAGCCACTGCCCAGAGGGGATTCCAGAGCTCCCACTGACCGCAGCGGCGGGGGACCCCAAGCGCAGCAGCAGTGAGTGCTGAACCCACCTGCCCATTTTGTCAGGGATATTTTTAGTGAAAGTCAGGGACAAGTCATCGGCTTCCGTGAATTTCTGTTTATTGTCCGTGACCTGTCCATGACTTTTACTAAAAATATCTGTCACAAAATCTTAGTCTTACTGTTGTTTAGTCAAAGGAGTTCTGCTCTCTGAGACTTTCACTGACTGACTTTTCATATCCTCTTCTATTCACAACTTTGCTTTTCAACTTTAGTGGCAGAAATCCAGGCCAGAAACAAAGCAGTGGTCCCTACATTTCTCTAATGAAATACAATTATTGTCATATTTGAGCCAAATGGAAAATAGACATGAGGCCAAGACATTTTTTCTTGCTTTGTTATGACTGACGGTCCTATTAATTATTCAGCCAAACAAGTATCCTATATAGTATTGTTAGCCAAGATTTTTCAAAAGTGGCTAGTGATTTTGGGTGTGTAATTTGAAATATCTTAAAGGAGCTTGATTTGGACACACTGTTGCACACCTTCTGATAATCAGGCATCTTAAAGTGTCGCAAGTTGGGCTCCCAAATCTCTAGCCGCTTTAGAAAGCCTTGACCTTGATCTTTTCAGACAAGAGAGGGTGGTTTAACTTGGCTAATGTCACCAAATGAATTTACATCTTCTAGTTCCAAAGAGATAAAGGACATGTAGGGAGAGCTCCATACAAGACAACCTGCAGAGTTTGGTAAAGCAATCTCTGTTTTTATAATAAAATGCTAAGAATGAGACAAAGTGGCTGTTTGTATGGAGGGGAAGACACAGGATTTACTGTACTGCTTCAACTTTTACAAAGTTGACAGTGCCTTTATTGTACAAAAGAAAAATAAATTAAACAAACGACAGAGCAAGTAGAGTAAAGAGATGCTCTTTTTCAGCTATTTTCATGCCATATGCTCGTATAATTCATCTAATTCAGCTACTTGGTTTTCCAGGACTTACATTTAGCTCTTTGTTCAGGATTTTTTTTTTTTTATTTTACTAACAGAAAGAAATAATGGACTGGAGCGATAAAACAGAAATCAGACCTTTGCTAAAACTGTCAAAATTCGCCTTTTTGAGATTGGAAGCTCTTTGGTGCAGATAACCTATACATCTGTACAGCGCCTAGCACAATGGGGCACCGGACTTCTCTGGGGTCTCTACGTGCTACTGCAATACATATGTTAAATAACAAGAAATGATGATGACGAATGTTTAATATCTTTCACAAAAATGTGCTTGTAATCAAAACTCTGTTTTTGTCAGTAAAATAGTCTTCCTTCCCTAAAAACATACAGTATGTCACAGCAGAAATGATGCAAAAGGATGAAGTTGTTCAATCACTTGGTCTCAGTCTGAATACGACCTATAAGATCATCAGTTAAAATCATATATGAGATGGCATCCGAAAGATCCTTTTTTAAATTGTTACTACAAAATAAAAAGGACTGCAAAAATTCAAGCCACATTTGAATTTGGCATTTATGGTGTGCAGAATGATTTCTGATACATTTTAGTATTTCTTCAGCAGAACATCTGATAATCAATTTGCCTCAAGTCCATGCCATCTTGCCTGCAACACTCCAGTTAATCAATCTGCACTTAGATTTTAGGCTGACTGAACATTCTGGAGGTCCTAGCTACTGTAAATTGCTCTTATTGGTTGAGACGTTAATCCCTGATTTTTAGGAAGAAGATGACACCACAACCAATAAAGCGACTCTTCAATGACAAGACACTGGTTTGTGGAGGAATGCTACAAACAATCAACTTACTCAACTCTTTGCAGTAGACACCTGAAATCCCATTCACAGTAGTATTTTTAAACCAGGTTAAAGAATTCACTATGGTTTTAATCTGGGTCGTATGGTTTATGTCCACAATGCACAGGTTTTAAATTGTGCTGCATCTGTGTTACAGAACCGTATTCAAATACTATCAGCGTGTGGAAGGGAATGATCCAGTGTCACATGAGTTAGTACATCTGACATTGGTATTGGAAGACTTGTAAAACTGTTTCAAACTCTGGCTCTCTTTTCACTAGCAACATGGTTTCAAATCAGAAGGTAGCCTCCTGTGTGTCATGAGTCTATTGCTTTGAGAATTTTAGTGATGTCCCTTTCTATATACTGGCAACATTACTACTTCCTGCCAGTTTCTTCAATTCCACTCCCCTCAATGCCCAAAAATGAAAAATCATGCATGCTTTCCCTCCTGCTTGTGCATCACTTCAAAGAAACTAATCTGAGACACTTGCATCTGAATGACAAAGCCAATATTTTCACATAACTGCAAAGTTTGCTGCTTAAAAAGACTGCAAAGTTTTGTAACACAAGATCAGCATTTTAACAGATCTGATTGTCATAATTTTACTACTTATAATTTCTCACATTGCACAAAACTCACATCATTTAAAACAGTCCCACACTTTTGAAAGTCTTGCTCTGGTTGTTAATCCTAGCAACTCTTTTTTCACATGAGTCCAGCTACAACAATATTTCATTCTGAATATAAGCACGTTTTCTGGTCATAATATTTTATTTTTCGCTCCCTGAGGGTGAATTCTCCTCTCTGACACACGGGTGAACTCCCATTAATTCAATGGAACATCCAACCATTTATCAGAGGGACAAATTTGAGAGAAGATGATTTTTTAAAACTCTGCCATAACACCAGCCCAAGTCATCCAGTATTAAAAATTCTATGTTCTTGAATAGAACTTTGCCTTTCAGTCAAGCTTGCTAATGATCTGCAATATATTGAATCTTTTTGGTATTTTGAGTAGACGTATGAAACAAACATCTTTCAAACTCTCTTTATTTTTTACGTAACTCAGCATGCTGACCTGAGATGCAGACTGAGCCATTGACCAAGGATCTTTTCGTATCAGGAAACATAAGAAACACTCTGTCTCTTTGGTCTGTCACAGAATACTGTAAACTGTTATGCTGACCCTTAGTTCAGAAAGAGGTGTTTCAGAGGATGAACCTATTGACCACTGCTACAGAAGCCTCCAATGGACCAAGTTCATTCCAAGCAAAGCACTGAAACCCATTGCTCTTCAAAAATTATACCATTAAAAAAGGTACATATTTGCTAGCGTTTGGCCTTAGTTAATGTAGACGACTGATAATTTCAGGCTTCAGAGTTTTGTATACTTTTATGGTAGAGAAACTAGCGATATATCATGTCCGATGATAGAAAACCAATGAAAACAGGGAAGGAAAAGACAAAGTAAATTCACACTGATCTCATGTTTTCTCAGATCATTTAAAAGCTTTTAAAATGAGTTCATGTCCTTGCACTTCAACATCTACTCTATAGGGCTATTTTCTGACTTTCTCATACTTAGAATCATAGAATATCAGGGTTGGAAGGGACCTCAGGAGATCATCAACCCCCTGCTCAAAGCAGAACCAATCCCCAGACAGACTTTTGCCCCAGATCCCTAAATGGCCCCCTCAAGGATTGAAGTCACAACCCTTGGCTTAGAAGGCCAATGTTCAAACCACTGAGCTATCCCTCCTCCCAATAAAAGAGACTGCAGCCTAGAACTTGGGTCTGGAGAGAGCAGGGACACAGATCCCTGCCAAGACCGAGGTGATTGCTACAGACCTGACTTGCTACAGACTTGCATGCAGATATCCTTTTCTTCCTCATGTACAGTCTGTACAACCAGATGAGTGTCTAACATACAACACATCCTGCCACATGCTACCAGGGACATTGGAAACGTGAGCGCATGCTGACCTGGGATGAGATTTTAAGAGTTATATAAGTTCATCTTAACTAAGCATTAATTTAAATATATTGTCAGGCAGATTCCCTCTTCTCCCCCCAAGTCCGATCCACAGCACCTTGAAGTCTGTTGGAATCTTTCCTTTGACCTCAGTGGACTTTGGATCAGGCTCCTGAGGAGCACATATTTGACTTGCGAAATGCTACAGCTCTACCATCTTTTATAACATGAGAAATTATACATCAGGATAAAGGATGAGAAGCAATGTTATTTCCTTCCTGATTTAAGAACATAAGAACGGCCATACTGGGTCAGACCAAAGATCCTTCTAGCCCAATATCCTGTCTTTCGACAGTGGCCAATGCCAGGTGCCCCAGAGGGAATGAACAGAACAGATAACCACCAAGTGATCCATCACCTGTCGCCCATTCACAGCTTCTGGCAAACAGAGGCTAGGGACGCTATCCCTACCCATCCTGGCTAATAGCCATTGATGGACCTATCCTCCATGAACTTATCTAGTTCTTTTTTGAATCCTGTTATAGACTCGGCCTTCACAACATCCTCTGGCAAGGAGTTCCACAGGTTGACTGTGCGTTGTGTGAAAAAATGCTTCCTTTTGTTTGTTTTAAATCTGCTGCCTATTAATTTCATTTGGTGACCCTTAGTGTTATGAGGAGGAGTAAATAACACTTCCTTACTTACTTTCTCCACACCAGTCATGATTTTATAGACCTCTATCATATCTCCCCTTAGTCATCTCTTTTCCAAGCTGAAAAGTCACAGTCTTATTAATCTCTCCTCATATAGCAGCTGTTCCATACCCCTAATAATTTTTGTTGTCCTTTTCTGAACCTTTTCCAGTTCCAATATATCTTTTTTGAGATGGGGCGACCACATCTGCACGCAGTATTCAAGATGTGGGCATACCATGGATTTATATAGAGGCAATATGATATTTTCTGTCTTATTATCTAGCCCTTTCTTAATGATTCCCAACATTCTGTTAGCTTTTTTGACTGGCGCTGCACATTGAGTGGATGTTTTCAGAGAATTATCCACAATGACTCCAAGATCTCTTTCTTGAGTACTGTAGTAACAGCCAATTTAGACCCCATCATTTTGTATGTATAGTTGGGATTGTTCTCTAATGTGCATTACTTTGCATTTATCAACACTGAATTTCATCTGTCATTTTGTTGCCCAGTCACTCAGTTTTGTGAGATCCTTTTGTAGCTCTTTGCAGTCTGCCTGGGACTTAACTATCTTGAGTAATTTTGTATCAGCTGCAAATTTTGCCACCTCACTGTTTACCCCTTTTTCCAGATCATTTACGAATATATTGAATAGGACTGAGCCCAGTGCAGACCCCTGGGAGACACCGCTATTTACCTCTCTCCATTCTGAAAAATGACCATTTATTCCTACCCTTTGTTTCCTATCTTTTATCCAGTTACCAATCCATGAGAGGTCCTTCCCTCTTACCCCATGACAGCTTACTTTGCTTAAGAGCCTTTGGTGAGGGACCTTTCTCTTTCCTCACGCTGCCATGATGGATTCAAATGTAGGCGAAACATGTATGCAGTGACATAAGGAGTATGTCAAAAGAGTAGCATCAGCACGCCAATCCCCTCCTGCAGAGGTAACAACAACTAAAGACCATGGGCTACGGCAAGGCCAGGTCCCAGTATCTCTTCCCTACTTCTTCTCATACAGCAACAGTAGCATAATCATGACAAATCATTTGATGAAACTCCCATGCTGGACTGTCTCCTGTTATGTATGTGGATGGTGGCCCTGTTGATCTAGTGTGGTTTATACTAAACTCCACTTCAGACTGATCCTAGTGGCATAACAAAAAGTGTAGGGCAAATTAATAAAGGCTGCTAATTATGAAGAATAGACATTGAAAACTGTGGTCATGAAAATATTAAGCTAAGTGTATTACCTCTAGATATAAAAGGTTTATTTTTGTTATACAAGGAACACACTCAACTTGAGTATGGGCTTTCCTTTCCAAACTGATCCTCGACTAAACATGTACTCCGCAAGACATTGAACGATGATTTGTCTAAATGGGGTCATGAGAATCCTTTTTTATTTTTAGTTAAATAATCAAATATATGGTAGATACAGAGTTTTCAGTTGGCACCAGGCTTAATGCTTTATACTGATCCACACATTGATTATGTGCACACACAAAGATATTGATTGTTAAACAGTTCTTGCTACCTATCACTGATTATGGAAATATAATACATCTGACAGCATCACCACTTTCTCTACTACAAAACTGGCACATATTTACAGCACACATTGTTGCTTTGTTTTATCCTATGATTTTTCTACTGCACATTGTGTTTTCTGTGGATCAGCTAAATGGGCTGAACAGTTAAGCTTAGATTTCACAAACCCTCTGTAATATACTGTAAGTGTATGATGCACCACCAAATTCTCTGTATTTCTTCAAAGTACTTACTCTCTTTGTTAATTAGATTTTCCTCATTTTAAGGTTTCAAGAGTAAAGAAAAATGTACAAAATGCTTTATTACCCTTTAGAGTCTGGAAACATGGAACATACCACATTGACCATTTTTTAAACACCTCAGTGCTAAACTACTGTCCGCTGGTTTTTTAAATTTATGAACTTTATAACTGTTCCGAATATGAAGGAACAGGTATGTTTATTATTCTCTTTAAGTGTTACACAGCAGCACACTGAAGGCGACTCTAGGGCTGCTGGTCTGTCTCCCTGGCCCAGAAAGGACTAACGCCATGTCCAAGGTCTGTTCAGGCCTTTCCTTCAGGGCACAGTTTATTCTTCAACAATAAAAGAGTTCATACTAAATTCCAAATAAACCATGGACTTTCCCCAATCCAAGGTATTCTGCAGGGTCCCAGAAGACTTGCCCCTCTTGTCTCTCCCGTCTGCTTTAGGGTTGCCAACTCTGACTGAAGCTATTCCAGAATTTCCCCCCCAACATGACGTAATGTCATTTTCTTAAAATATCATATTAAAATCTCCCGGATTGTTTTCAGTAGTCACCAGGAGATCGATGCCGATTTGGGGAGACTCCAGGCCAATCCTGGAAGGTTGGCAACCCTATTTTGCTCCAGAGTCTGCCATGGGATCCACCCTGTTTTCATGCAGCTTCTCCCTTCAATTGAGCTCTTTCAGTCCTTTATAGGAAGCACCTGACCTCTTCCCAGCTGGATCTGATAATCTCCTCTCCCAGGCCAAAACACCTGGTCTAAAAAAAAAAAGGTCAGTCTCCAAACAGGGCGGGCTGTCCCAAGGCCCCATGGCCCTTTGAGGGGCAGACTACCCTGTCACGGTGAACAAAGAAAATACAAATATATATTTGCTCTTAGTTCTCCCAGTTTGGCCCTGTCTCCACTGTACTATCTCAGAATACACAATTCTGTTGTCACATCTGCCAAGGAAGCTACTTTTGGAGCACAGAGTCAGCCCGCAGGGACAAAGTTAAAAACTCATCTTTTCCAACCAAGTATAAAACAACAACAAAACTGCAAATCCATGCAACATATTTAGAAAATGACTTCACTGTCTCCCTGTCCCTAGGGACAGGTTTTATCCTCCAGCAGGGCTGACTTGGGAGCTGTATGTTTCATTGTGGTCACTGTGATATCAGGGGACCTAAAAAGAAGATAGCTATTCAGAGTAGAGGCTGCTATTAAAAACTCAAATTTGACAACAGATGCAAGTGTATTTAAACATAAATACAGGGGAAAGTGCAGTATCACAAATAATATTCAGTGGTATCTGTTATTAAAAGCTGGCATTTGAAAGGAGTTTTGTGTAGTAGATACACAGTATACAGCACATAAACCCCTACATCTTACTTAGTGAGTGCATTCAGCAAATATTACTGAAGTCAATGTGACTTTCATGTTTTCTTTGCACCTGTATCTATGCACCTGCTACCATCAACACAAGATAGTGGCAGTATCATCATCATGCTAAGGTGACAACATTGTAAATAAAAATATATAAGAGGTTTCCATAGCCTCTTCAATCTGTATTGGATCACACCCCTCTCCCACCTCCACCATATAATCCAATAGCATACTAGTCCTTTCTCTTTTCACTGAGACCAAATTTGCAGGGGATAATGGTCCAAAAATTACATTCACACCTTCCTTTCTTCCCATGCAAACTCTGAGGAAGTCCCCAGCTTCTGTAGTGAATTCAGCCTCTACAGCAAACTTCTGAAACTGCTTTCAGACGTAACTCTCTTCCAGGATCTTCTGCTAAGCACTACTTTGGCCACCTGATACTGGGTGTAAGAAAAACGATGACATGCACAACTTTTAGCATCATCAGTGAAATCCTTGCCCTACTTAAGTAAATGGCAAAAACTCCCATTGACTTCAACACGGCCAGGATTTCACTGCAGTGCCAGCCAAGAAGTCTTCATTCACAGGCTTTTAAATTGTATGTACCTCTAAAAAGGATTTCCTTTTCATTCTACCAAGGTAGAATGTTAGTTTGCCAAAAACATTACAACATAATCAACAGTATAAACAGCAAAGATCTTTCTTTCAACATAGCAAGATGGATCAGGATATCTGCATGAGGATTTGCAGGACTAGACGCTGGGTTTGTTGGTCCCTAAGTGACTGGTGCATCTACATTGCCACCCAACAGCTCTGGCAGAGCAGCAACTGACAGGATGTGAGCCTTGTGAGTAGGGTGACCCAGGGCCGGCTCTCGCGTTTTTGCCACCCCAAGCACAAAAAAAAAAAAAAGCTGCGATCGCGATCGGCAGCAGCTCTACCGCCGCTTTACGGCAGCAATTCGGCGGCAGGTCCTTCGCTCCGAGAGGGAGTGACAGCCTTTGTCCCGGATTCCCTGCACACCGCTCCGCACCTGCCCAAGGCTCAGAGGTGACACCAGCCTCTTCCCAGTGGGGGGGCTTAGGTGGGCCTAGTGCCCTCATCGCCATGAGGTCCCATCCCCTGACCAGGGCAGAAGCCAGCGCTGGGCAGTAGTAAGAGCTGCCCAAGGACAGGGATGCTGAAACAATTTTCATAGGGGGGTGCCGAGAGCCTTTGAACCAAACTGCAAACCCTGTATATAATGGAAACCACTTAAAGCTGGGAGTGCGGCAGCACCCCTTGTGGAAGCACCTATCCCAGGGAGCCTGGGCTGCTGTAGGAAACCCTGGAGTCCTGGACCCTCCACTTCCCCAGGGGGAGGGACCCGGGCCAGGCTCTGCTCTAGGGCAGGTGGAAAGTCCGGCAGCCCAGGCTCCCTGGGTGGCTTTTACCACTGCCCAGCTCCAGCTTCCGGCGTGGTCAGGGGGCAGGGCCTTCGCAGGCTGAAGAGGAGGAGCATGGGGCAGGGCCACTGAGGGTGGGGCTCCTGCATGTGTCCCATTTTTGCATTTTGTAAAGCTGGTTGCCAAAGAGGGCCCGACTGGCAGTGCTCCCAAGGTCCCTGATTGGTCCAGGCATACTACTTAAGCCTGCAAGGGACACTAGGAAGTTGCCTGTACAGTTACGTGGATCCCCCAGCTGGCTGTTACAACAGATCTGGCTCCAACCTCCAACTCCGGCTCCGACCCTTGGCTCTGGGTCCTGACTTCTGACTCTAGCTCCGACCCTTGGCTCTGGGTCCTGGTTTCTGACCGGTGGCTCTGGCACTACCCATTAGGCCTGATGACCCAAGTCCTGGCCTTGACAAGCTAGAAGAAAATATCCTCTCCACAATGTTGGCTCAAAAAAGGAGCAATTAACACCACTCACCACCTGACAACAACCACAGCATACATGCAGGAGGTGGGTCTGTACGGGGAGACTTTGGCAAACCAGTAAAGTGCTTGAAACCACTATGGCTTATTGTTAAAGACGGCCTAGTCAGCAAGCTGTAAATTGGCCATTCAGCAATCTCAGTTTGACCAAGGCAGGAGGGGAGGGGGTTTTGGGTGCCACAGAAAGGGCAGCTTGACCCCGCGTCCTTCCTGATAAGAATTGTGTTGAAGCTGCTGATACATGCATTTTAAAAGAGCAGGAATGTCTATTGGGGTCTCAAGGCTGCAAACTCTGGAAAAACCCACACCTGGTTAATCAATAATCAGAAGGAACCTCTTCCTTGATCATTGAAACTGCTAACTTAACAAGGTTTCTTTAAGGGACATGTCATTCTATTACTAATGTATAAATAAGGGGAAAAAGCTTGAGATAGTGGGACTCGTTTTGGGGGGACTCTTTGGGACTGGCCTCTCCCTCTAGATGCATCTTGTGTTCCCCACCAGCAGACGGGCTGTCACTGTGCCACTCGAGAGGCACACTCAGCTTCGGTAATTATCGAGGGTTGGGGGTGTTTTACTAACCTGTTGCAGACGTTTGTAAGTGCTTGAGACTAAGTAAAGTTTAGCTTTAAGTGAAAGCACTCTTGTGTTGTCCTGCTTGTGCCAGCCATCTATCGGTCGGACGGCCGTGTCTCACCTGATTTATTTCCTGACATCTCCTCGCACAGAGTAAAAGTTACCAAGAGCTTTGGGTTGAAAGAGCCCCGGGTAACAGGTCATGTCTGCAGGGATAAAGAAAAAGGACTCCTCCTACTCGAGCAATCCTACATAAAATAGGGCAACATTTGCTCAATGACAAAGCGAAGATTCTCTCTCGCTGGCAATGACCGGTCACAGAATTTAAAACTTAACTTCACTACTAGTTTAGAATTCCCTATCAGGAAAGAATTTGGTTTCATATAGTCCTTCTCATACTCAGAGTGCTTTATAAAGTAATTAGTTAAATAATGCAGTTCCTTTGTAGGAAACAAGGCAGCCATTATATGTTACTATTCAGCAATAACTCTCATTGCCTTAGTTTTAAGAACCTGTTTTACTGTTAGAAGGAATTTTAGTCCAGAGATCATTGTTATCTCTTATCTATAACTTTCAACATGAGTATTATATAGATCTGAGGAAAAAGGACTGTTTTAACATTTTATCACAAAGACAGCTGGCTTGATCTAGTTTCACTTTCACCAGCATACTCCAATTCATTTCAATGGAGTTACTTCGGACTTACATGGGAGAAGACCCATCCCATCATCTCTAAGAGCACAGCATAGATCTATGATGATAATCTCAATATTGGTTGTATTATCCAACTACTAAATTCAAGAAAGAATGCCAGTGTAGATCCCTATTTGGCTAAATAATAGCCCAACATCCACAGAGGCTATTTCAGTTACATAAAGCTCGTCAGTTTTAGAGTAAAGACTGAAATTGTAGTAGCCAATCATTTTAATTTATTAATAGATTATCAGATTTTAAGGCCAGAAGGGACCATCATCCAGTTTGACCTCCTGTGTACCTTCCCTGAATTCATTCCTGTTTGAACCAGAGCAGATCTTTTAGAAAATCTTCCAATTTTGATGGAGAATAAATCACAATTCTTGGTAAATTGTTCCAGTGGTTAATTAGTCACAGTTTAAAATTTGCACTTTATTTCAAGTCTGAATTTATCTAGCTTCATTTTCTAGCCATTAGATCTTGTTATATCTTTGTCTGCTAGATTGAAGAGCTCTGTATTATTAAATATATTGTTCCCATGTAGGTACTCATGGATTGTGATCTAGTCCAGACGTGGGCAAACTACGGCCTGTGGGACCGTGCTGCCTGGCCCCTGAGCTCCCGATCAGGGAGCCTAGTCCCCAGCCCCTCCCTTGCTGTCCCCTCTCCCCTGTAGCCACACCGCCGTGCGGGCCTCGCTCTGGCCCGCCGCTCCTGCTGGGCAGCGTGGGGAGTGCAGCTGGCTCTGGCCGGGTGTCACGGCTGTAAGCTCCTGCTGCTGGTAAGGGGGCGGGGAGCAGGGGGGTTGGGTAAGGGACCGGGGGTCCTGGGGGGCAGTCAGGGAGGAGGGGGTGGTTGGATGGGGCGGAGGTTCTGGGGGGGGCAGTCAGGGGATGGGGAACAGGGTGGGTTGGGAGTGGGAGTCCCGGGGGCTGTCAGGGGGCGGGGATGTGGATAGGAGTCGGGAGGGCAGTCAGGGGACAGGGAGTGGGGGGGTTGGATAAGGGGGTGGGATCACGGAGGGCAGTTAAGGGCGGGGGGTCCTGGGAGGGGGCGGTCAGGGGACGAGGAGCAGAGGGCTGTTGGATAGGGGGTGGGAGTCCCGGGGAGGCTGTCAAGGGGCGGGGGTGTGGATAGGGGGCGGGGCAGTCAGAGGACAGGGAGCAGGGGGGTTAGACAGGGGGTGGGGGTCCTGGGAAGGGGCAGTCAGGGGACAAGGAGCAGGAGGGGTTGGGGGGGTTGGAAGTTCTGAGGGGGGGCAGTCAGGGGGCAGGAAGTGGGAGCGGCAGATAGCGGGCGGGGGCCAGGCTTTTTGGGGAGGCACAGCCTTCCCTAACCGGCCCTCCATACAGTTGTGCAACCCTGATGTGGCCCGCGGGCCAAAAAGTTTGCCCACCCCGATCTAGTCTGATCTCAAACATAGGCCATGAAATTTCACCCAGTGATTCCTGTATCTAGCTCAAGCTTCCATCTATTTCTAAGAATATCTATCACCAGGCAACAAGAACTCAAAACTTAAAATGTAGCTGATGGGATTTTTTTTTAGACTTAAAAATTTATTTGCAAATGTATGCAAATACTACAAAAGGGGTACCTATTCATATCCTCAAAGTACCCTGACATAACTTTAAAATACATCATAAAAGAACATTCAGTGCAGGAGTAAAACTTAATATAACCTACTACCCAGTAAGCCAGACAACTTTAAAACGATTGTTCATAATATTTATCACCCTCTAGTTGCACATTTCCAGCCCAACCATCCATTTGAATTGAGGCATCCTTCATCATTCCATACACATCAGATTCTCTCTTTGATCTCCAATGGTAAATTTAAGGGCTGAGTAAATGTTCTTTGAAATGCACAGCATGGCACAGCTGCTTATTGTTACATGGAAGACAGTATGTCATTAAAATGGAAACTCAATTAATATAGTGGAACATCCCCCTAATCACAGCCCAACTTTGAAGTTACACCACTTCCAATGATAACTCTAATTTACAGTCAACTAGTTTTCTTCAAGTGCAACAACATTCAGCCTTCAGTTGAGGTCAGAATTAATAAAGCACGCCTTTCATCAAAACACCGAGAGCTACTGGCAATGCACTCTGCTGTGGTATTTGAAGTTATAATATACTGCAGACACCCAGCAGAGGGGCATCCTCCCATGTTAATCACATGAAACTCATCAAGTCTGTGGTTTTCATCATTTAGCTGAAGGTTTTTATAGCTCTACAAGAAATTATTTTAAAATTAATAATGTTAATTTAACCACACATTTTTTTTTTTTTTTACTACAGAGTGTTTCAGCAACATTCTAATTAGGGAAGGGTGAACTAAATCTTTGCCCTGAACTGAAACTGAACCAAATCAAAAACATTGAGATTCAGGTTTGTTCAGCTTCTCACCCTCACCCTTCCTCCCACCCCTTTTCACCCTCTCTCTCTACTTTGTGGTTTCAGCCAGCAGTAGATCTACAGAAGTATAACAGAAAAAGCTATTCTTGATGTACAGTAACTCCTCACTTAACGCTGTAGTTATGTTCCTGAAAAATGCAACTTTAAGCGAAAGGATTTTAAGCGAATCCAATTTCCCCATAAATATACACATACACACACACACTTTAAGTTTTAAACAATTTAATACTGGTACACAGTGATGATGATTGTGAAGCTTGGTTGAGGTGGAGGAGTCAGAGGGTGGGATATTTCCCAGGGAATGCCTTACTGCTAAATGATGAACTAGCAATTGGCTGAGCCCTGAAGGGTTAACTCTCACACTCTACAAGGCAGCAGAAATGGAAGGAGGGGAGACAACATCGTAGACAGAGACACATACACACACACCGTGTGTGTGAGAGAGAGAGATGCGCATTTCCCCTTTAAGTACACTGCCTTGTTAACTAGATCAGCTTGCTGAGACCTCAGCTGCTGCCAGCAAGCTCCCTCCGTCCTGAGCCCTGTCGTGTGTCCCCCCTGCCCTATGGAAGATGGGGTAAGCGGGGTGCAGGAGCAGGGGGAAGCGGGACACCCTGACATTAGCCCCCCTCTTCCTCCCCTCCTGCCCCGCACAGCAAGCAGGAGTCTCGGGGAGCAGCTCCAAGGCAGAAGGCAGGAGCAGCACATGGCAGTGGGGGGAGGGACAGCTGCACTTGCTAGCCTGCTGGGCAGCTTCTGCACAGGGAACTTAGGGGAGCGGGAACCTGATAGGGGGAGCTGATGGGGGGCTGCCGGTCCACCCTAGTTCCAAGCCTCCACCAGCTAGCTGCAACGGGCTGCTCTTCCTGCAAGCAGTGGACTGCCAAACGACGTTAGAAGGGAGCATTGCACAACTTTAAACAAGTATGTTCGCTAATTGATCAGCAACGTAACAATGAAACAACGTTAACTGGGACAACTTTAAGTGAAGAGTTACTGTAGTTCTAAATGTGCCAGAATCAAGAAGTTCCTCATGCCTGATTTCATTACATTTCCAGCTCAAATGCCAGATCAAAGTGTCAGAACTGGCCAAATCTGGATAAACTCTCTTGGATTCACAGATCTGGGCCTGGCACTCCCACCCTGAAATACTGGGCCTGAAAGCACCTACATGAATTCCAGAAGCAAATGGTAGGGATGCTTGCTAACAGAGCTCATCAGTGCACCCTTAACTCTTAATGGTTTTAGGATACGCTTTATTTATTTAAGAATAAAGAAAGCTATGAATTCAATTCCTATTGTGTAAAACCTAGTGAAACCGAACCTGACATTTCTTGGATAGAGGGAAGAAACCATTCCCTTCCTCCTACCCACACACTATGGGAACAAATTAAAAGCAATGGTCCTTTCCTTTCTTTCTAGAGATGGGAAGATGACAAGTCACCATCCTCACATCCAGGCAGGAGAAGATGAATAAAGAATCAGGGACGTCCCCCTTCTGTTCAATGGGAAAAAGAGTAGTCTTCAGCCATCTTACCTCTCTGGACCTGGTATATAGGGCTCCTATCAGTTTGCACCTGTCCTTTAGGCGCTGCTATGAAATTTTAGGATGATAGATTAAATGAATAAAGGAGAATGGGGAAAGAATGTCAAAAAGAGGGAATTGTATGGTGAAGAGAGAAATTATGGGGGTACTGTAGTGAGCAGGAAGAGAAGAGACTTTGGAGATGAAAGTGAACATAGTGGAAGAAGGGAGAGAAGGAAAATAATGAGCTGGAGAGAGAGGCATAATTAAAGAAAGAAGAAGTGAATGGAATAATCTTAGTGAAAAAAAGAAATTGAACAATTTCAGAAGTATTTAACATTATAGAAAAACTAGACAGAAAACAGATATTGACAAGATGAAGCATCAAGAATCAAGATATTGCTATGCAACAGAAGGAAAGAAAAAATTGAGTAAACGAAAAGAGAAAAAGGAAGCAAGACCAAACGCAAGGAAGGCTCAGTGAGTTATTTTTCAGAGTAGCAGCCGTGTTAGTCTATATCCGCAAAAAGAACAGGAGTACTTGTGGCACCTTAGAGACTAACAAATTTATTTGAGCATAAGCTTTCGTGGGCTACAGCCACTTATTCGGATGCATAGAATGGAACATACAGAAAGAAGATATTTATACATACAGAGAACATGAAAAGGTGGAAGTAGCCATACCAACTATAAGAGGCCAATCAATTGAGATGAGCTATCATCAGCAGGAGAAAAAAAACCTTTGAAGTGATAATCGAGATGACCCATAGAAGGTGTGAGGATACTTAACATGGGGAAATAGATTCAATTAGTGTAATGAACCAACCATTCCCAGTCTCTGTTTAGACCTAAGTTAATTGTATCTAATTTGCATATTAATTCAAGTTCAGCAGTCTCTCTTTGGAGTCTGTTTTTGAAGTTTTTTTGTTGCAAAATTGCCACCTTCAAGTCTGTCACTGGGCTGGTCCACACTAACCCCCCACTTCGAACTAAGATATGCAACTTCAGCTACTTTATTCACGTAGCTGAAGTCGAACTATCTTAGTTCGAACTTACCGCGGGTCTACACGTGGCAGGCAGGCTCCCCCGTCGACTCCGCGTACTCCTCTCGCGGAGCAGGAGTACCAGCGTCGACGGCGAGCACTTCCGGGATCGATCCCAGAAGATTGATTGCTTACCGCCGGACCTGGAGGTAAGTATAGACGTACCCACTGTGTGGTTAGAGAGGTTGAAGTGCTCTCCCACTGGTTTTTGAATGTTATGATTCCTGATGTCAGATTTCTGTCCATTTATTCTTTTCCGTAGAGACTGTCCGGTTTGGCCAATGTATATGGCAGAGGGGCATTGCTGGCACATGATGGCATATATCATGTTGGTAGATGTGCAGGTGAATGAGCCCCTGATGGCGTGGCTGATGTGGTTAGGTCCTATGATGGTGTCACCTGAATAGATATGTGGACAGAGTTGGCATCGGGCTTTGTTACAAGGATAGGTTCCTGGGTTAGTGTTTATGTTGTATGATGTGCGGTTGCTGGTGAGTATTTGCTTCAGGTTGGGGGGCTGTCTGTAAGCGAGGACTGGTCTGTCTCCCAAGATCTGTGGGAGTGAGGGATCATCTTTCAGGATAGGTTGCAGATCTTTGATGATGCGCTGGAGAGGTTTTAGTTGGGTCATCTCAATTGATTGGTCTCTTACATTTGGTATGGCTACTTCCACCTTTTCATGTTCTCTGTATATATAAATATTTTCTGTGTGTTCCATTCTATACATCCAAAGAAGTGGGCTGTAGCCCATGAAAGCTTATGCTCAAATAAATGTGTTAGTCTCTAAGGTGCCACAAGTACTCCTGTTCTTTTTGAGTTATTTTTATAATTATTATGGCTTTCATTGGTAGGAAAAACATTATTACACCTCTACCCCGATATAACATGACCTGATATAATACGAATTCGGATATAACGCGGTAAAGCAGTGCTCCAGTGCGGCGGGGCTGCGCACTCCAGTGGATCAAAGCAAGTTCGATATAATGCGGTTTCACCTATAACGTGGTAAGATTTTTTGGCTCCCGAGGACAGTGTTATATCGAGATAGAGGTGTGCTTATTTATGGTAGTTTGCTCATTATGTCCTTTCCAAGCACTTACAAAGGACAGCCCCAGCAGCTCTGAGAAACTCTCACCCTAAGAAAACTATAGTTAAGGTTACTTTGAGACTGCCTCTCTAGCCCTTTTTATCAAATTTATGCATTTCTGAAAAATAATTTTTGGTTGCAATTTCACATGCTAACTCTCAGCCCCAACATGTTTTTTTTGTTTTAAATATTAAAGAAAAATTATTTCACCCAGTAGAGTTATGAGACATAAAAATACTTTTTCTGCTGTAAAAAGCCATTAGGAACCCTTTTCTGTGCAAACACACTTCAAAAGCAGCTGCACTTTACAAGCTAACACTTTCCAGGTTCCTAGTACTCTCTGTGAATCTTTGGCAAGCCAATGTGAAAACATTAAAAACAGAGGGTAAGTCTACACTGTGATAAAATACCCACAGCACCAAGTCTCCGAGCCTGGATGAGCTAACTTGGGCTGTGGGGCTTAAAACTGCAGCACAGACATTTGTGCTCAGGCTGGATCCCGGGCTCTGAAATCCTGCAAAGGGTCTCAGAACCTGGGTTCCAGCTCGAGCTCGAATATCTACACTGCAATTTTATAGTCCGCATCCCGAGCCCCATGAGCCTGACCTGGGTCACCTGCGGCCATGCCACGGGTTTTTGATTGTCATGTAGACCAGTGGCTCTCAATCTTTCCAGGCTACTGTACCCCTTTCAGGAGTCTGATTTGTCTTGCGTACCCCCAATTTACACTTCATTTAAAAAATACTTGCTTACAAAATCAGACATAAAATACAAAAGTGTCACAGAGCACTATTACTGAATAATTGCCTACTTTCTCATTTTTACCATCTAATTATAAATCAATTGGAATATAAATATTGTACTTACATTTCAGTGCCCAGTATACAGAGCAGTATAAACAAGTCATTGTATGAAATTTTAGTTTGTTCTGACTTCGCTAGTTCTTTTCACATAGCCTGTTGTAAAATTAGGCAAATATCTAGCTGAGTTGATGTACCCCCTGGATGACCTTGACGTACCCCTATGGGTACATGTACCCCTGGTTGAGAACCACTGGTGTAGATATACATAAGGGCCTGAGCCAAGTTCATTGAAATTAATAGAGACTCCAGTTGATTTAATCAGGTTTTGGATTAGGCGCTAACAGAGTTCAAAGTAAAAAAAAAAATTAGTTATGCACATGCACAAAATATGAGATTTAAATTTACAGAAGGATGCTATTTTATAGCACTGTGGAATGACAAATACATTATATTTACATTAGTTATATAGGTGTGCTTTTATGCTGTTATTTCATTGTGGAATTCCACAGTTGCATATGTTTCCACTATGCAACAGGCCAGATCTAAGGGCCAGTGAGCAGGGAGGCTGCCCGGAGCACCAACTTCCAGGGGGCACCACGCCACTGTGTGGCTCAGCCTTTATTTTATTTTATTGCACTCCAGGCTCTGACTGGCCAGCTGTTTTGGCTCTGTTGATTGGCCAGCATTTTTCTTCTTTTTTGGCTCTGCCGCTGTGTGGGGGAAAGAGGGAGGTCAAAAACATTCTCTACCCTTGCGGGCAAAATGGCTAGGGTCATTCCTGGCAAGTACACAGTGAAATCAGAAGAGATACTAGAATACTATCTTTTATCTTTTTAAAAAAATACAGGGCTAAGACAAAAATAATTAATGCAATGTTAAAGTTGCAGTTTTAAATATTGAGGCCCAATAAAACTTGGAGTAAGAAATTTCCATCAAAAATCTCTGGGCCAAATTCTGTGGTGATGTAAACAATTTTGTGAGTTAAAAATTGAGGCTTATTCTCCACTTACTTGCACCTAGTTTAGACTGGTGTAACTCCACTGATTTCAACTGGGAGATTCCTGGTTTACACCACAGTGAGAAGAATCAAGCCCACTGAACCTAAATTGGTCAGAAAATGAACAAGTGGTGGTCAAGGGGCAAAGCTGTGTAAATTGCAGTGATCAGGTATTTATTAGATATGCAAAATAATGTAACACACGTCAAGGGGGCAGAAAAAGATGTTGTCCCAGGAAAGATAATTAACAAAAGACTTCTTTTACTCTACTTTAGCTCATACTGCATCATCTCTGGATTCCCAGATATACATCTGTTGGTGTAACTGGGATCATCTCTCACTGACTTCAGGAAGCACTGTAGCTGCTTAGGCTGCTGCTTAATTTGGTTCCCACAGAATGTCAAATCCCTGTTAGAACTGTTCTGAACATCCAGTCAATACCTGATTAGTGCAATTCACTGTTCTCTTCCAATATATCTGATGAGCTACTGTACTATTTATCATCATAGTAATTTCAATTCCTCCACATCACTCCCATAAAGATGGATTTATACTTATAAGCTTAGATGTGTACCTTGATATACAGTAGACCTTTCGCATTCTGAGATATGCATGGACAATTCTCATTGCCTTAATTTTGTGCAAAATGAATGAGTTATGGTTATTAGGAGATCACTAGGTCAGATATTTGGTGTAAGTGCGCAAAGCTGCACTGATGTCAATAGGGGTACACCCATTTATACCAACTGAGGATCTGGCCTATTAACCTTGGGGTACCCTGGCTGGGTGTTTAACTCTGTAACCTTAAGAATACAGCAAGAAAAAAAATGGAATCCAGCATCACCAAAGAGGTCTGCAGTCAGTCCTGGATGCTTTGCTGACTGGTGAATACTTGGTTTGTCAGCCTTGATCCATTGTTATGTTGAGCTGTTCAGTAAAGATGTTGGGTTTTGTTGTTATTTTAAACCCGTCAAGCATGTCTACCACCTTTGTTAGCAACATGCCCTTAACAAAATGATGAAGTCATTATTAAAGTCCAATTTTGGTTTAGTTTAAAAATAAAGATCACATCACTAGCTACCACCTCTGAAATAACTGTCCATGTTTTCTCTCTCTCTCTACTACCAAGAATTCTGAAATAGAGGGTCAGAGTTACAAAAGTCTTTATCACCAGGCTCATTTTCTGTGGTTTTGAGCAATTAGATTGTTGCTTCTGATTCAACATTACATTTGCTCCTGGTCTCCCAAGAAAACAAAATATTACAAAAAATGAAGTATAATGACAAGTATGGTTATTAGAGAAAATTCTTTTGCTGACAATTATTTTTACTGAAAGCCTATATCAACATTATGAATCATTTGTGACCACTTATGCTTAAGCTGGATGTATTAAAATTTAATCGGTTTCAACACAAAGAGCTAGCAATAGGATTCCACACCCCAAGGCACTAATGCATTGATTCGAACTGTACTTAGATGAGGTGAGTTGGAATTGCAGTGCTGCCAACTAAATTTCATATAGTACAATAAATGATTGAATCCCAAATCTCAAGCGGGATTTCTTCTTTTATTCATTATGCATGACTTTCTCTTCTTTAAATTATTCATTTTTAAAACGTTATTGCTTTAGCCTTTTTAACCTTTATATTCCTTCAATTTCTAACTTTTGCTAGTTGTAATATCAGCTGCGCAGTGGAGTGTTTTTCCAACAACATAATAAAAAGCTTTTCATGATACTGCATACTGATGTGTCTTGCTACCCTTTCACCCTTCTCTACTTCCTTTCACCAGGGGAATATTGGGAAGATACATATCCTTGAAAGTTGCATGAGGAAGAGGACAGACTCAAATCAGGCATGTAACATAATAATTATATCTGATGCATGCAGGGTGGCTGTGTGTTTCCCAGAAAGCTGGCAGCATTCCTTGTTTGGGGCCTGCACCTTCATCTGCCAAAAAACAATGCTTTGCCTCTGTTTTTTTCATCTTACCTGAACGAGCAGCTGCCAGCTGATCCCACCAAACTGACAAGTAGTTGGCTGAACACTTGTGCATCAAGGACCTTCACCCACCAAGTTTGGCTCATGTTAACAACTTACCCCCGCCGACCTAATCTTCCAGAACTTTCTCCATACAAGCCCTTGAACCATATCTCCCACTCACGCAGAATCAAATCCACAGGATGAAGAGAAGGGAATGACGTTGCTTGGCTGAGGAGAGGGAGGAATGGAAATTCTTTTCTTTCACACTTATCTGAACAGCACCAAAACAGTCCTCTGAACATCCTCTCTCTCTCTCTTTCTGGGTCAGGTGTCCTAGCTTTTCACTTTTAAAATCACATCAATCTGGTTGCACACAGTGATGTAGGAATAGTTCACAGACTGGTTGAAGCACAAAAATGCATTGCCTTAGAAATTTATTACACAAAGTTGTTAATTTGCAGCTTATCTTCTAACCAAACAGCAAAGAAAGAAAATTTACATCATATTTAAAGGTATTGGTACAGGGACTAGAACTTGGGTCTCCCACCTCCCAGGTGAGTACCAAACTACCATACAGTCACTCTCACTCGCTCTTTGGGAAGGTTAGTATCTGTTGTTCTTTGAGATGTGTTACACATATCCATTCGACTGTTGGTGACTCACAAGCAGTCCCAACTGGCGGTGGGTTCAGAGTTTATTTGAACAGGAACTTGCCCAAATTTAGTATTGTCTCTAGATTGTTGAGAGAGAGCACAGTGAGAGGCAAACGAGTGACGTGATGACCAGCTTGCGCTGTGCGAAGTCCAATATGGGCACACTAGCCAGAAAAGCTGCAAGGTCATTTAAGACCTAGTCGAATGACCAATACTCTACCCGACAGTTTCACATTAGCCAGCTGGTAACACAGTGAATACAACTGGATATCTAGGATTAAATCCTTTGTGGGGAAAGAGGATTGCCCTTCATTCTGTCTGCAAATGTAATAAATAATTGAGAGGAAGACCTGAAAGGATTTCCATTCCAGAAAAACAGTTAAGTTCTTCTAACGTCCAGAGCATACAGTCTCTCCTCCCCTCTCCTCCTCCTCTTACCATGAGGTTTTGGGAAGAAAGTCAGTAAGAAAACTGTTTGATTAATATGAAAAGTGAAGACAACTTTCGTAACCAAACGAGTTGGGTGAGGATGAAAGCAGACTTTGTCCTTGCAGAAAACCATATATGGAAGATCTGATACTAGAGCCCTCAACTCCCCCATTCTCCTGGCTGATGTAATGGCTACTAAAAATGCTACCTTCATTGAAAGGTACAACAAAGAGCAGGTGCTAGAGGCTCAAAGGCTCAAAAGACTCATCAGCTTTGTTAAGACTAGATTTAGGCTCCATGCTAGACTAGTGTTCTGGACCCATGTCCAAACCCGTTAAAAATCTTACTGCCATCAGGGTGGAAAAGAAAAAGCGGTTATCCACAAGTGAGTGAAATGCCAATATAGCCACTAGCTATACTCTGATCAAGCTAATCCTTGATGTTTCAGGGACAGATGATGTTTCTATTCAGCATGTGCTGGACTAAGAACAGGGGAAACCCCTTTCAGTCTGGACCATTTAGTCAGGTAAGTAGTTCTAGCTGATTGTTTCCTACTATTCAGGAGCAGATCCTGAACTTCTCTAGAGCAGGACTTGTCCCCCAAAGTTAACCAGGAAGCCTCTAGGCCACGGGTCGGCAACCTTCGGCACGCGACCCATCAGGATAATCCACTGGCAGACCGTGAGACATTTTGTCTACATTGACCGTCCGCAGGCATGGCCCCCCGCTGCTTTCAGTGGCTGCAGTTCGCCGTTCCCGGCCAATGGGAGCTGCGGGAAGTCAGAGACCACTGTGAACTGATAATAATCTGACTGCAGATGGTGAATCTCAGAACTTTTCTGTGGCTCTGATGAATTTCCCCATAAAAGTAAGTGTCCTTTAAGTCAAGAGCAGCACACCAGTTCCTTGGCTCCAGGGAAGGGATAATGGATAGTGACCATCCAGAATTTTGATTTTTTTTTAGGAACGTGTTTAGCGGTCTTAGATCTAAAATAGGCCTGGGATCCCCTTTTGCTTTCAGTTTCAGGAAATATTAGGATTAAAACTCCTTTTCCTGAACAATGGAGGGACCTCTTCTATAGCTCCTGACAGGAGAAGTGATTGTCTCTCTTGTAGTAACACTGACTCATGAGAGAGGTCCCAGAAGAGGGATGGGGAAATTGAGGGAGTGGAAATAAATTGGAGTGCGCCTCCCATTTCCACCATGCTTAGAACCCACCGACCTGCTGTGATGTGGACCCAAGCATGACAGAAGTAAAATAGGTGGTTTGCAAAAAATGGAGAAGAAAAGAACTGGTAGTCTGCTGTCGAGCCACCCATCAAAATGAGCTCTTGGAGGATGCTGCCTGCTTTGATGAACTGGCAGCTGCAGAAGCAGAGGATGGCAGTGGGTGTCTTTCATAACCTCTCCTCCTTGGCAAGTCCTAGGTTCGAGGGGCAAACCCCTGAAAACACAGGGATTGGTGAGGACAAAACATCATCCACTTCACTGCTGGGGTGGAAATGTCCAGGGATTTCAGTGTTGCTCTAGATTCCTTGAGATTCTGCAGTCTCGTCAATTTTTTCTAAGAGTGCTGGCCCTTCGAATGGGAGGTCCTGGACTATTTACTACATCTTTAGAGGGGGCCCAGAAAAGCATAACCAAGATGAGCACCTCATCGTGATGGCTGAGGCCCTGCCAAGAACTGCAGAATCTGCTGCATCCAGACCCACCTACAGAGCTGTTCTGGCAACCAACTTGCCCTTCTTGATTGGAATGTCTGTTTTGCATTATATGGGAGCTTGCCTTTGAAACTGTAGTGTCCCAGCAAAGCTTGCTTGTTTGTGATACAAAGCTGTAACCCGCCTGTGGAATAAAGCTTCCTCCCAAACAAGTTCAGCTTCTTGGCTTCTTTATTCTTTGGGGTTGATGCCTGGTGACCCTGTCAGACTCTCTCTTACTGCTGCTGAGGGGGATGATTATAGAGGCACTTGAACCCATGAGGGGATTATAATACCTCCCCTCCATCCTTTCTGTAGTTGGCAGCAGGAAGCTAGGACCTGTCAAAGAAACTTGGTAGGCTCTAAAATAGCATGGTTATTAGGGAGAGCTATTCTAGCTGGGGTAGCAGATGCTATCATGTCCACCAGCCTGTAGGATTTTTCCTGAACCTCCTCTGGGTGGATGGCCAGGGCTATAGCCATCCTCCTCAACATCCTCCTCCTCCTCCTCTTCTTGAGAGCATGGTGGAGTCATACCTGTTGGTACTGATGAGGATGGTTCAGTCTCTGAAGAAAGGGGAGCCGGGGAGATCATCTGTGGCTTTCCCCTGGATGGTACTGTCTTCGTCAGTACCCTGATGGCTGAAGCAGCTGGACCTGCCCGGTTTAGAGGTGAAGCCACTAACACCACTACCTTGGGCACTGGAGATGGGCAAGAATCCTGAACTGTTGGTCGCAGCGGCACCAAGAGGTTTAACAACTCTCTCATGGTCTCATATGTCTCAAGAGTAGCACATCTGTCATGCACATGAGCCTCTCTAAGAAATTAATGTAACTAGGCTGAGGGTTACTGTTCGGTGACGCTAAGATTGTGTCATGGATATTTTTAGTAAAAGTCACAGACAGCTCACAGGCAATAAAGAAAAATTCATTGAAGCCCATGACCTGTCTGTGACTTTTAGTAAAAATATCCATGACAAAATGGGGAGCTCAGCTACTGGGTCCCCACGCCGCCCGCGGTGGCTGGGCAGCTGCGGGGGTCCCGCTCAGAGCTCCGGGGGCCCTCACCACCAGTGGGGTTTTGGAGCTCCAGGGTTTCCCGCTGCACGCGGCACTGGGAGCTGCGGGGTCCTCCCACTGCCCACGATGGCTGGGAGCTCCCAGGGGATTCCATTTAGGAACATAATATTCTACATTTTACATATCTCTTACAATATTTCCTGCATAAACGTCTAGCAATAACCATGACAATCAGCTATGTCTTAGCTTTCGTCAGAGACCATTCATGACCCTCCACCTTTGATGAAGTATTAAGAAGCTCGTCAGACATAGGTGTAATATGCCTGTTTGAGCATGCCCTTATCAAAGTGAGCATAATATGTGAGATAGGGTAATGAAGAGATGGAGAATTGAGGGAAGCAGAACATAATTGGGTAAAGAGGAACATAATTGAGGGCACAAACTACACAGAAGGGTGCAAAACTACAATTTTTACCTGGGGAGATACTCACTCCACAGAACCTTAGCCGGCTAACAAACTTGCTTACTTAACTCGCTCCTCAAAACATGTTAGCTATACCTGTGGCATATGAGCTACTTAAATTGAAGTTAGCTTACAAGAGACTTCTTCATTAACTCCAGGCCTAGATCTACTGAAGAGCAGCTAAGCCTGCAATCCACAAAAGAAATGAAAATACCTTTATTCCACTTAAGTGATATAATTTTCTTTGCATACTACACCCAGAGGATAATCCCAAAATGAAGTAATTTAAACACTGCTAGCCGAGAGAACCTAAGAGAGGGTTACCTGACTGTTGGATTCTCCCAGAGAAAAGATAAAGGTGCTCTGGCTTCACGAAAAAAGAGATCAGATCTCAAAGAGAATGGGACTCTACCTTTCTAACTACATTTTCCAATTTCTAACTGTACTACCAAAACGATTTAGAAAATTAATATATTTTCTGTATAATCCATATTATTTTCATGCTTCCTCTACTGTGTTCTAGCTTTGTTAGTAGAGTAAATTAAATGCTCCACGGAGTGGATAAAAATCAATTATTTATTTTTTTTATTTAAATCACTTTTTTGATAAAATGCTTTTTGAGGAAGAAACCTACCTAAAGATAGTTTTAATTAAGGTACATTATAGCTCAAAGATATCTCATCATGGAATAGGGATTATAAATTCTAATTCTATAGTATGAGACAATATAGTCATGTAATGTTTAAGAAAAGTTTTGTAAATGAGTTCCAATAGTCATGGATTAGGGACCCAATTTTATGGGGTTCCAGGAGCTTCTGTATAGATTATTTAGGTTAATCTTTCTATCTACCCAATGAGACTCTGTGCTCAGTCTAGAAGATACCATCAGAGATGCTTAGTTTTGCAGTTCTCAAACTGTGGATTTGTGTCTCCAAAGATAACATGCTTGTTAACAGGAAAAATGTTTTTCAATAAATAAATAAATAATATATAGAAATGAGAAATAACAGACCTCAACCCTATTGTCCCTCTGCAAATTTGTGTACATAGAGTCAATCCCTTAGCTCTCTCTAAAAGTGCAAAGTTTCAAAAAGTTCAATGAATAGAAGATTGTTGGGGGCAGAATAGATCTGAACAAGGAGAAGTCATCTGAAGATAAATGTGAGA
This sequence comes from Terrapene triunguis, assembly GCF_002925995.2. Classification (NCBI taxonomy): domain Eukaryota; kingdom Metazoa; phylum Chordata; order Testudines; family Emydidae; genus Terrapene; species Terrapene triunguis. The sequence goes on along the minus strand of NW_020698066.1, from coordinate 4,591,697 downwards.
AGGGAGGGACAGGCAGTAGAAACAAAAGTGAAACTGTTTGAGCAGCATGTTCCAGAAGTCTTGAGGTCTTTCTGAGTATAGCCTTCATTGGTTTGAGATCTACCATACCATCCTCTCACTAGAAAGGGAAACCTATAATGGCAGTAGGCCATAAAAGAGACCCAGTTTGGGAATATTTTAATGAAGTTCCTCTACCTGTGGGTAAGACAGGCATGAGTGCAAAATGCAAACAGCGCAACAAAGAAATGCAAAGCCTGGTTGCCCAAATGAAACAACATCATGAGAAGTGTTCCTTTTCAGGAGGAAGCTGCGTTGAAGATGATGAAAGGAACATGTCTGAACATGCAGGATCTTCAGGTTGGTAACAACCAACAAGAATGCACTTTTATGTAGAAATCCATGATTAAATCGAGTCTTCCTGACTAGTGATTTAAATCATGATTTAAATCAATTTGATTTAACTCAAATCCACCCTGATGCTCCAGCTACAATCCTTTTTGACTGTATTATGTTTCAAGAGAGTTTGTTCTTGGCACACCTTGTGAAGGCCAAAACAAGTTCAATACCAGAGATCTGCTAGTCCTTAATAGGTGAGACAAACTGGGATAGTCTGAAGAGCAGTTCCAATGTTGTTTTGAGCTCACTGCATGCCAAAGGATTTTGGAAGTGAGAGAAGCTAACAGTACTGGTAGAGTCAGGCATAGTGCAGAGAAGCACTGTGCAACTTCTTCTCACAGCTGTACAAAACACTTCTAACCTGACTCTTAAACTTATATGTCCAGAGGTGAATGAGTGACAAAAATATGCAACAGGTAAAATGTAAACATACACATTTTCAGATCATACACAGATGTGTGTGTGGATTCTAAACATTTAATCCAGCAAAAGAGAAGGCATGAAAACTTTTCAGTATAGTACAGTCTGAATCAAAATCTATTTAATATAGGTAACAAATGCTAGAACAAAAATTAGTTGTCTTATCTTTATTTTTTAAGCATAAAAACATCACCATATGTATCAGCTGATTGTACAAGACAGAATAGGTTTTGGTTCTTTACAATGTACTGAAGATTACATCTCTCTTCCATGGGAAACCTCAAGATTCTCTCTTGGCAAAACTATATGATGTAAAGGATGCTGGAAACAAAAATGAGTTCGAGTTTCCATTGTAATACTTTAAGTGAGCCACTTGAGCAGTGTCCAAAGAAATGTAAAATGTTATATTACTAGCTGTTTGAAAGTAAACATGGCACAAAAGGTTTTCTAATCTTCTTATAATATTGACCCTGATCACAGTCATCATACTCTGTAAATGAGTTATTAGTACTCTATTTGCCAACTTCAGATTTAAGGTACTGATCCAATGCTCGACGTTCTCCAGGGTCTCTTTATTGATCTGAATTATGGGAGCAGGATCCTGGTGATTCAGAGCTGGCTGCTGGAGTACTTAAGTTTTCTTGGTGTTAAATGTGAGACTGAGTTGGTTGTAGGCCTCAGAGAAAGGGTTGACTATTCTTTGAAGATCTTCTTACGAGTGGGCACACAGGGCACAGTCATCCGCACATTGGAGTTCAAAGACTGATTTAGTGATAGTCTATCTGTCACAGAAAGCTTACACTGACAAAGAAATTCAACACTGCCTCCAATGCGCCAGTGCAGTTTTCGGATGCTTGAGAAAAGATATCTTCGAAGATCGTGATATCAAGAATAAAACCAAGCTTCTTGTGCATCAGGCAGTTGTTATTCCTGCTCTCTTGTACAGTGCCATAACCTGGGTCACATACAATAGAAAAGCGAGGGGTGGCTTTCAGTCTCTGTGACCCCTGGCCAGTGGAGTTAACAATTGTGACCAGAACAGTCCCTGTTGCAGAGAATAGGGCATTGCGGAACAGCTGCTGGAGGAGTTTTAGGGTTGACACAGGTCAGACAATGTCTACACTCACACTGCATCAACCTCAGTAAGTTAACCAGGGCTCCACGCTGTTCAGAGAGGTGGTTTTACTGTGCCGTAAAAGGGTGGTTATGTCAGTTGCAGACAAATCTCAGTGCAGATACATGCATAAATCCATCAACAAAAGTCAACTTATGTCAACCTAACTTTGTAGTGTAGACCAGGCCTTAAATTCCTAAGTACCTTTGAAAATGTGACTTAAGAGCCTATATCACTTAGGAGCTTTTGCAAAAGTTACCCTTTGTTTTATTCAATAAGATGATAAAGATGTATGAGCAACATTAAGAAATAACAGATGGAAACTTGCCTAGATTGAAATCATTAGGAGTTTTGACATTGCCTGCAATGTACCAGGATTTCATCCATCATGTATATTTCAGCCTCCTTACATGCAAAATCCTTATATTATACAGTGTCACTGGCAAGTCTAATAATGTATATTTTAGTATAGTTTTGTGAACAAAATTTTAAATCCTGTTTTTCTTTAACTAGACTAGATATAGTAGACATAATTTTTAAAGATGATTTATTACATTAATCTTTAGCATATTCCAACACACTCTAAGAACCAGAATTGCTTAGAATGGGATATGAATCAAAGAGATGACAACCTATCCCTGCAAAAAAATATACTGTAGTCTAAAGTAAATTTGCCAGAAGCATTTAATGTGTAAATTGAATGAACTGATTAAAAAAATCTGGCCTGATAACAGTACATATCAACACGACAGTAGCATTGATATTAGTTAAGAGGAGAAATCTAATGGGTACACGAAAAAAGAGTTTTGTTAGAAGAAAATAGTCAATCAGGTATTAGCTAGAACATATGTGGTGCAGCAGAAGTAGAACTGTATTTCTGCATGCCCACAGCAGAGAGCAAACCACAAAGGAACTGATACATCAGATCCCATTCTGCAAATATAAACCATTTGCCGGGGGGGGGGGGGGGGGGTGAGGTGTTGTTTTAAAGCATTCTTTCTTAAAGAAGAAGTGATAAACTGAAGAAGCCGGGGTGGGGGGCACTGAGTTATAAAAGTAAAAAATGTTTGGCATTCATTTTTTCCAGAAAACATGTGGAAAAGATTTTAAAGGGGAATTAGATTTCATATTGGGGAGTAGGTATCTTGGGAGATAAGCAATCTCTATTTGGGTCAGATGCCTGGCTTTAAGAACAGATTAGCACTCTTAGGGTATGTCTATACTTACCTCCGGGTCCGGCGGTAAGCAATCGATCTTCTGGGATCGATCCCGGAAGTGCTCGCTGCCGACGCCGGTACTCCTGCTCCGCGAGAGGAGTACGCGGAGTCGACGGGGGAGCCTGCCTGCCGCGTGTGGACCCGCGGTAAATTCGAACTAAGATAGTTCGACTTCAGCTACGTGAATAACGTAGCTGAAGTTACATATCTTAGTTCGAAGTGGGGGGTTAGTGTGGACCAGCCCTTAGATGCTTCTCAGAACCCATGTAGAACGCAACGTAAAAATATAAATGCACATTGATTCAGCAATAACATTTCAGATAGAAAAGAGGTCCTCAGATTGTGGTCTGTGGAGTACTTATTAGTAGTCCACAGAGAATTGGCCCCTGGTGGTGGCTTCTCTGCCTTATTTAAACTGCTAAACAGCATTAAAATAAAAATAAAACAACAATAAATAGTTTTTAATATTACTTTTCCAAGTAAACAACCGCAAGAGTTCCTGCAGAGATGTTCTACAATCATAAATGGGAGCAGGCAGTCTGTGCAACTGTGAATGGGAGGGATGGTGATCCATGAGGCAACCTACATTTAAATAGGTCTACACTACAGAAAAAGTTTAAGAACACCTTAGTTATATGTTATCCAGAAGTCTGTTCCTTTCATCTAAAGATACAGGTGGAAGAACCATTCATTTATGATTAAAGAAATTAAAGAAAGCCATTAGCAAGTTATATTTTAAGATACCTGTTATAACTATGGAAAGATGCATAAAGCTGAAACTACTGTGCATCTATAATACATACTGTTAAATTTTCAGTCTTGAAGAGTCCACAGTCTGTTGATCAAATACCCTAGGAAAAGACTATCTTCAACTGAGCAAACCTCACACCTGGCACAAGTGCAATTCCATAGACTTTAATGAAGTTACATTCACACTAGCTGACTTCCAGTTTCAGTAAATAATTTATAAATGCTCCAGACATGTCAAATTGAATAATAAAAACAATTTACTACACAACACAAAAGGAGAAAAATACTTGATAGAATAATAAAACAAAATCAAAACAAAAAAGAAAGGGAGGAAAAGGATGGTCCTAGTTAAAAACAAAAATAATCCCCACACCTTTAATAACAAATAGTTTAAAGATTATTTTTTATGGGGAGAGTTGAATCAAAGCAAATGTATTTTGGAAGATTTCTACATATTAGGGACTACTACAGCAAAGGCAGGATCACCAACCAAAAAGAAGTCATGGTGGTGGATGGTATGAGATTGTAAATACAGCTCCTATCAGAATGAGGCCCAAAGAGGTCTTCACTACAGGCACAGCTGACACTGCTTAGGACTTTAAAAACCAGCACTGCAAAATACATTAGCATTATAAGGAACTTGAAAAGCTACAAAATTTATTCACTGTAAGTAACCTGGATTTATACTGTAAATTCTCCCACCCACTAAACTTAGTGCATAACAACCTGGGTGGCCTACACCACCTTTCAACAGAACTTCTCTGGCCCTGACCCATACTAAGGATTGGCACAGTTCCCCAAACCCCTCAGCTTCCTTCTAGCCCAGCTGTTTAGGCTTTGCCAAAGCCAACAAAGTGCAAGATGCAGCCTGATGTGACTTGCAGTTCTCTATGAGCACATTGGAGAATGGTTTCTGAGCACTTTTTGCCCTAAGTGCTTGACATACTAAGTCTTTCAAACAAACCATTTTTCCCCAACTTTATTCTTTCTATTTTATTAATTATTCTGACATTAAACCTCCATAACTCCATTAATTGAGCTCTTCAAGGTAGTCTGTTTTGAAAGCTTATGTATTTATTTATTCCAGTAACACTTCTTTAAGGGAACTACCATACATGCTGACATAGTTGAAGAATAGAATTTTTGGGAAATTAATATACACATTTCACATATACACACACCACATATATTGAGGTGATATCCAATAAATAAATTGCACAACTATATAATAAATTGCATTTTATGCACTTTTGCCTACCTCACCTGTGCTCTGCCCACTAATCCATCTCCATTCTAAATCTCCGACCAGTGTCAAAGAACCAACATAACAAAAAAATAAAACAACCTGTGTGACAAAAAAATTTCTATTTTTACCCGCCTCCCAAAATGTGGAACCCCTTCTCCAACTCTCTGCCCCGCCCAAAAAACATACCCTGAGCCAAGGCTCAGGATAGTTAATATTCCGTCCTATACTGGTGACCTTTTAAAAGTCGGATTAAAAAAAGGATTTTCCAGTTTCCCCATTGTCAACTGAGACATATAATGATTACTTCCAGGCATGATACAACCTAGGGCCTTAAAGCATATTAAGCAATATTATTGTGTATGGAAAAAATATTTCAGATAATTTATATATTTACAATCTTCCTCCAAAGCCTCCATACAGGAGAATTCACGATAACTAATGAAGTCTGACTCTTCAAGCAGATGGCTATGAAAGTATCAGTACTTTATTTTAAGTTATCTGTAACATTTATAAAACAGTTACTCTTTAAAATATATAGTATGTTCAACACAGAATGCATAATTGTATGATATTTTCATAGCAGATTTTATTAGCACTTGTTTAGAATTACCTCTCTACATCATTCATGAGCAATGAGGGTATCCCATATTCATGCAGATTAAGCCTTTTACCACACCAGATTGCATTCTTTCCATAATTATTATTATTTGATATTCATATTAGAGTAACAACCAAAGTCCTCAATCAAAATCAAGGCTCTATTGTGCAACTTGATCAAGCACTTTAAAGGACATGCTCCCTGTCTCAAAGAGCTATTTATATCTATACAGACATCTATAGATTTAGTGTATACATAGATGTTTGACATTCCACACAGCATGGAATAAACTTTAAATGAATGCCCAATATTACAAAACAAAATGATAGGCTATCCACTAAGATTATTAATTAATTAATTAATTATTATATCAAGGTAGGGCCCAAACTGAGCTATACACTTTTCGATCAAAGGGAAAAACAGTGCTTGCCATGAAGAATTTACAAACTACAAAAATAAAGACAAATGAACAGGGAGTCCACGGGGGGCAGGGGTGGGGAGGGAGGGGAGAGTACAACATGCAAACTGAGGCTAGGTCTACACTACCCGCCTGAATTGGCGGGTAGAAATCGGCCTCTCGGGGATCGAATTATCGCATCTCGTCGGGACGCAACAATCGATCCCCGAATCGACGCTCTTACTCCACCAGCGGAGGTGGGAGTAAGCGCCGTCGACGGGAAGCCGCGGAGGTCGATTTTGCCACCGTCCTTACAGCGGGGTAAGTCGTCTGCGATATGTCGAATTCAGCTATGCTATTCGCGTAGCTGAATTTGCGTATCTTAAATCGACCCCCCCCGTAGTGAAGACGTAGCCTAAGTATTCAAGCTGATGATAGGCATGCATTTTAACAATTACATGACTGTTGGTTTTTCTTCTAAGTATAAGCACACTAAATTCCACTCCCAGGGGTGAAAGTAACTTAAAGGACTTGCTGGTACTCCGGAGTCCTGAGGAGGGGCGTGGCCTCCACCGGAAGAGGCGGGGCCTTTAAATCCCCAGGCCCTTTAAATCAGGATTTAAAGGGCCCGGGGCTAGGGCTGTGGTAGCAGCAGCTGAGAGCCCCAAGCCCTTTAAATCAGCTCCTGAGCTCCCAGCTGCAGAGATGGCTGGGAGCCCTGGGGTTTGGGG